>NW_028270186.1:9418658-9584426 GCF_037043375.1 Chiloscyllium plagiosum
AACACCAGGCTCCAAATCGAATACTTTCCATCAACCGCCACTTTCTGTCTTGTTTTGGGCCAGCCAATTCTGTATCCAGACAGCCAGATTTCCCTGCATTCCATGCCTCCTTACTTTCTGAATGAGCCTACCATGGGGAACCTTATCAAATGCCTTGCTAAAATCCACATACACCACATCCATTGCTCTATGTTCAATGTGTTTCAGCCTGTCCTCAAAGAATGCTGACTATCTCTAATCAAACTATGATGCTCCAAGTAATCATAAATACTGCATGTCAGGGTCATCTCCACTACTTTGCCCACCACTGACTACTCTAATTCCCTTTCTTAACCAAGGGAATAACATTTACCACCCTCCAACCATCTGGCACTACTTCAGTGGACAGTGAGGACGCAAAGACCATGGCCTGAGGTGCAGAAATCTCTTCCTTCACTTCCTGTAATAACCGAGGGAATATCCTGTCTGGCCACTCTAATCTTTGCCTCCACAACCTGAAGCAAACTTCGTTTTCCTCTTGGAGAAAGTAAGGACTGCAGATGCTGGGGATCAGAGCTTAATGCCCGAAACGCCGATTCTCCTACTCCTTTGATGCTGCCTGACCTGCTGCGCTTTTCCAGCAACACATTTTTAAGCTTCCTTTTCCTCTTGACTAGATGTCCCATATGTCATCATCCAAGGTTCTTTCAACCTGTCATCCCTTTCTTGCTTCAGTGGAACAAATCTGGCCAGCATTATCAGCAAGTGTATTCTGAACAACCTTCATATTTCTGTCATCCATTGCCCTGAGAACATCTGTTTGAATTGATGCACCCCACTTCCTGCCTAACAGCATTGTAATTCTCCTTTCCTCAATTAAATACTTACCCATACCAACTGCTCCTATTCCTCGCCACGAGAAAAGTGAGGGTCAGAGAATTGTTATCACTATGACCAAAATGCTCTCCCACCATGAGATCTGACACTTGGCATGTATCATTTCCAAGCAACAAATCCAATATGTCTTCCCCTCTAATTGGCCTACCGACATATTGAGCCAGAAACCCTTCCTTGGCACACATGTCAAAAACTACTGTACCCAAACTATTTGAACTAAAGGAGATTAGTTCAATCAATCAATCAATATTAGGCAAGTTCAAGTCATGCATGACAACAACCCTGCTACTTCTGTGCCTTTCCAAAATCTGCCTCCCAATCTGCACCTCAGTGTTTCTGTTGCTATCGGGGGCTCGAGAGAAAACTCCAATCAAGTGACTGCTCCTTTGCTGTTTCTATCTTCCTCCCATACTGGCTCTGCGAACAAAACCTCCTCAAAGACCTCCCTTTCTGCAGCCGTGATACCATCCTTCATTATCAATGCCATCCTCCACCTCTTTCACCTCCCCCCGCCATTCCTTTTGAGCATCTGAACCCTGGAACATCCAATAACCATCTTCTCTACATTGGGGAGACCAAATGTAAACTAAGGAAATGTTTTGCCAAGCATCTCAGCCAGGCCCACAGGGGCCAACCTGACCTCCCAACACCACTTATTTTAATTCTCCTTCTCTCTCCCTTTCTGACATAACCATCCTTGGCCTCCTCCATTACCACAATGAAGCAGACTGCAAATTGGAGAAACAACATCTCATCTTCTGCCTGGGCAGCCTGCAGCCCAAAGGACTCAACACTGAGACCTCCAATTTCAAATAACCCCCACTTCCTCACCCTTCCCCTCCATTCCATTCCTCTGTTCGCCCCTCCCTTCCAGCCACCAACCGGATTCATTCCTCCCATAGACCAACCAGGTCATACCCTCTACCTGTATTCACTTAACCCCACCTCACCACCCTGCCTCCCCCAACCTGTTATCAGCAGCTTCCCTTACACTCACCCCCAGTCCTGAAGAAGGGTGACACTGAAAACATTGACATCTCCACCTCCTGATGCTGCCAGGCTTCCTGTGTTCTTCCAGCCTTCTGCTCGACTACCTTGGATTCCCGGATCTGCAGTTTTTTTTGTCTCATGATAATCCCAAGGGCCTGTTTCAATGTCAAAAGACTAACTGTAAATGGGCAGCCACGGTAAAGTTGCAGTGAGGTGCTGTAATAGTGATTGGGGTCTAACTTATTTTCAACAGACGCTGGTTGACGTTAGTGTTTCCAAGTTTTGCTGGCCTTCTACCTACTTCTATTTGTCAGCTAATAATACAGCTGGTCATCCACATCCCTTTCTGCAAAGAATGGCAAACTTCAGAAAAATGGCATTGGAACACTGATTCAATATGTGCTTCAAGAAGCTGCTAAAATCATGTGGCAAAACTCTATGACAACAGTAAAACCAGCAACTTCTCATCACATGCACAATTGCAGCACTTGCTGATTGCCTCTTGCAATGTTCCCTCATAACACCTCTGCTACTTTTTGACAATTGCCATCAATTGATGGCTTTCATTTAGCCATTCTTCCAACTAGTGGAAACAATTCCTCCAAGTGACCACAAAACCATAAGCAATACAAACACAGGGTGGCTGTTGAGCCCCGAGAGCCTGCACACACAGCTCATATTCATTCCCCGGTCTTTTGCCCCAAAGTCTTGATTCCCCTCCTGGTCAAAAACGTACCAAGTTCAGCCTTAAATGCACACGAGGATATGACCTCCACAACTTTTTGTCAGCAAGGTCTGACAACTGTCTCCCATGAAATCCATCATCTCAAACTTAAATTTGCAGCCTTTTATTCGGAGATTAAGCCCCCATTGTCCTTGACTCTCAGGACTAAGCACTAAGACGGTCAAGTCTCTTCAGATTTTTGTGACTTTCCATGAAATCACTTCTCAATCTTTGAAAATCCAGCGTGTATAATCCCAACCTGTTTTGCCTTTGTTCCTCAGACACTCCAACCAACCACATGAACCTTCGCTGAACTGCCTTCCATAAAACTGTATCTTTCTTTAAAGAGAGGGGACCAAAACTGTCCACAGGACTCACCATGTGGTTTCCCCAACCTCTTGCATAACTGTAGTCAGATTTCCCTGCTGACAGTCCAATCCCCTTGAAATAACAGTCAGCATTCCATCTGCCTTCCAGTTTACCTGCTGCTCCTGTGCGCTGCCTTTATGTTTTGTATAAAAGTCCCCTTTAGCGCTTCAGTCTTCTATCCTTTTGTTGGCCCTGCCACCAAGAGGTTCTCGTTTTCCCTTTCAAGTTATCGCAATCCCACTCCATCATAAAACAGAGATATGACTCATGGTGAAATTAAGCTATAGGTTCCCATCAAGTGACTGTCAAGCTTGAGACATGCATGGTAACTTCAGTTGACCCATGATATTCGTGTTACTCTGTCCTGCAATCCAGCCATCCACTTAACTGAGCTACTCCATCAAAGCACCCATGAATCTGCAATTGATACAATCACTTGCTTGTTTGCTCATCAACTGATAGCATGGGCATATATCAAGTCTTTAGAGAATCAATATGCAGCAGTGTAGACCAAAATTCGTTTCATGTCTTTCTTCTTTCTCTTCGTATTTCTTTAACACTCACCAGCCACTTGAATTAGAAGTTCAGCTTCTATTTTGAGAAGCAGCTTGGAAATACCCAGTGAAGATCAGCCAAGAAAAACACAACACAGGAACAGGCCCTTCAATGCACCAGATCTGCAATGACACATGATATCTTTCCAAACTGAAAGCCTTTTGCCTCCACACAGTCCATATTACTCTATACCAGGTCTATTAATCTGTTAAGATGCTTCATACATGTTAGTATTCTGTCTGCTTGTACCAACTTCTCAGTCAACCCTTTCAGGCACTAGCACCACCTACAAATTTTGCCTCTCACATTGCCATTAAAACTTACCCCCTCTTGCCCTAAATCTACGTCACCAATTGACATTTCTCCCCTGGGATAAAGAATCGACATACCCTTTCTATCCAGGGCTCTTAAGATTTTGTAAAACTTGATCGTGTTGCCCCTCAGCCTCCAACATTCAAGTACAAACATGATCTGAAGGTGCCAGTGTTGGCAAGTTTATTTGAAATCACAAGCTTTCAAAGCACTGTTCTTTTATCAAGTGAAAACAGCACTAATAGCCAATCTCTCCACATAGCTAATACATTCCAAAACCAAGCCACATCATAGTAAATATGCGCTGTACTTCACCAAAACTACTACAGTTGTCCCGTTCCCCCCATCCCACCTCAGTCGAAGCAAAACCTCCTTCATCTTTATTCCAGGCCCTGGAGGGAGAGAGAACAATTGCCTCTGTGCAGAGAAACATGGGTTCCCGGTCTTTTCTGGCAAAGCAGTTTCTTAATGAATTACATAGTCATCTTACAGGGAATGCCATCCAGATAAAGCACGAAAGAGAGAAGGCAAAATCGAATGTCATTGTGTTACAGTTAAATAAAGATTACAGGGCATGAGAGAGGAACTGACAAAAATTGACCAGAATCAGACCCTAGTGGGGAAGACGGCAGAGCAACAATGGCAGGAGTTTCTGGGCGTAACTGAGGACACAGTACAGAAGTTCATCCCAAAGAAAAGACAGATGATTATGCAGAAAGTGGGGGAGGGGGGTATTAGACAGCCATGGCTGACAAAGGAAGTCAGGAAATGTATCAAAGAAAAAGAGACAGCCGATAAAGGGGCCAAGAGAACTGGGAAATTAGAAGATTGGGAAGGCTACAAAAATAAACAGAGAATAACAGAGAAAAATAAGCAAAGAGAGGATCAAATATGAAGGTAGCCTAGCCAGTAATATTAGAAATTCTAGTAAAAGTTACTTTCAATACACAAGAAACAAATGAGAGGCAAAAGTAGACAGTGGGCCACTCCAAATTGATGCTCGAAGGCTAGTGATGGAAGATAAGGAAATAGCTGAAGAACTAATGAATTACTTTCCGTCAGTCTTCACAGTGGAAGACATGAGTAATATCCCAACAATTAAACAGAGTCGGGGACAGAGTTGAGTATGATAGCCATTACAAACAGGAAGTGCTACAAGAGCTCAAAGGTCTAAAAATTGATAAATCTCCTGGCTCTGGTGAGCTACATCCTAGAGTTCTGAGGGAGGTGGCTGAAGAAATAGCAGAGGCGTTGGCTGTGATCTTTTAAAAAAAAATCACTGGAGTCAGGGAAAGTCCCAGATGATTGGGAAAAAAATTGCTGTTTTAACCCCCTTGTTCGAGAAAGGATCAAGACAAAAATTGGAAAATTATAGGCCGATTAGCCTAACCCCGGTTATTGGTGAAATTCTAGAATCCATCGTTAAAGTTGGGATTTCTAAATTCTTGGAAGTGCAGGGTTGGATTAGAACAAGCCAGTGTGAATTTAGTAAGAGGAGGTCATGCCTGACAAACTTGTTATTTATCTCGACTTCCAAAAAAGTGCCTCATGGGAGGCTGCTGAGTAAGGTGAGGGACCCGTGGTGTTCAAGGTGAGGTAGTGGCATGGAATGAAGATTGACTGTCTAACAGAAGGCAGACAGTTGGGATGAAAGGTTCTTTTTCGGAATGGCAGCCGGTGACAAGTGGTGTCCCACAGGGTTCAGTGTTGGGGCCGCAGCTGTTCACTTTATACATTAGTGATCTGGATGAAGGGACTGGGGGCATTCTGGCTACGTTTGTCGATGAGATTAAGTCAGGTGGACAGACAGGTAGTAGTGAGGAGATGGGGAGGCTGCAGAAAGATTGAGACTGTTTAGGAGAGTGGTCTAGGAAATAGCTGATGAAATTCAATGGGAGCAAATGCGAGGTTTTGAACTCTGGAAAAAAGAATATAAGCATGGACTATTTTCTAGAAGGTGAGAAAATTCAAGAAGCCAAAGTACACAAGGATCTGGGAGTGAGAGTCCAGGATTCTCTCAAGGTTGACTTGCAGGTTGAATCAGTGATTCAGAAAGCAAATGTAATGTCATTTTATCTCAAGAGGATTGGGATATAAATGCAGCAATGTGCTTCTGGAGACTTTATAAAGCTCTAGTTAGGCCCCATTTGGAATGTTCTGTCCAATCGTGGGCCCACACCTCAGGAAGGACATACTGACACTGGAGTGTGTCCTGTGGAGATTCACATGGACAATCCCTGGAATGGTCGGCCTAATACATGATGAGCAGCTGAGGATCCTGGGATTGTATTCCAATTTAGAAGGATGAGGAAAGATCAGATAGAAACTTACAAGATAACGCATGGCCGAGAAAGGGTGGACTCTGGGAAGTTGTTTACATTCGGCATTGAGAGTAGGACCCATGGGCACAGCCTTAGAATTAGAGGGAGTCCATTTGAAACAGAAATTAGGAGATATTTCTTCAGCCACAGAGTGGCAGGCCTGTGGAACTCACTGCCACGGAACGCTGAATGCCTTCAAGGCAGAGGTTGACAATTCCTTGTGAGATCCAGAATTTAAGTGCAATGGGGAGAGTGCGGTAAGTGGGGCTGAAATGCCCGTCAGCCATTATTAAATGGCAAAGTGGACTCGATGGGCCGAATGGCCTTACTACCACTCCTATATCTAACATCCATCTTGACTGTCATGGTCACCCAATCAGCGAGCATCAACAGTAAAGATTAAGTCATCTGATGAAGGGCTTTTGCCCGAAACGCCGATTTTCCTGCTCCTCAGATGCTGCCTGACCTGTAGTGCTTTTCCAGCACTACTCTGATCTAAAAACTGTTGTTATACAATGAACGTTCTGAACCTTAACTGGTTTCACAGCATGAACATGTTTCACCTTTTTAACTGACCTTACATGTTTAAAGCTTGCAATATTGTTAAATGTCCTTCTGTAATGAATGTTTTTCCACCTTGTTAACCCATTACCCTTGCCTCCAGCACCCCACTGTTAACTGCAAGTTCTTAACTAATCCGAGTCGTGCTCAGCTGAACCTCTTCCTTCACAAAACTCAAAAAACTCTACTCTTTCCCTCAAGTCTGTACCGGCCCAATACACGTTCTCACTACATCCTTATGGCAGAACTACACACAATATTCCAAACATGGTCTACTTCAACTTTTATGCAGCTCCAATGTGACTGGTGAATTGTTATACCCGATGCCCCAAAAATTAAAGGCAAGCATGCCAATCGTCTTCTTGACCACCTTATCCACTTGTGCTACCACCTGCATGGAACAGTGGACCGACACACCTGCATCCTCGAGATGATGAATGCTTCTAAAGCTTCTGCCATTTACAATGTACTTCCCTCCTGCATTAAGTCTTCAAAAACGCATCACCCCACATTTGTCTAGATCAAATCTCATCTGCCATATCTCTGGCCAAGTTTCCAACCCACTTTCCAGCAATCCTTCTCACTATTCACAGCTAGCCCAACTTTTGTCTTGTCCACAAACTTACTACTCAGAACAACGACATTCTCCTCCAAATCCTTCACAGGTGAAAAACAACAGGGGCCCCAAATCTCCAGCGAGCTTACTCCACTAAAGAAGGGCTTTGTCGTTCATCAGAGTTCAGTTGACACTTGTCATCCAGTGTGTAATTAGAAAATGGGTGACATCACTTTTCTGGGCAAAACTAGCCAGGCTCACATGTGAACAAACGAAGTGTTACCATCAGCCTACACTGATAGTCAGCAAGATGATCTCAGATCCTACTACCTGTCTGTTATTCCTGGCAGCATTTACAGTGGTTCAATCACAGTCACATTCCCTTTTACTCTTGAGCCTCTTCCAACCCCACCAATCCTGTCAACACATAGCCATGATGGCTTAATGCCTAAGTACACTACAGAGTGTGGCACAAGGCCATGCATACCAGGAAGGCCCCTGGTCGACGCACATTGCTTTGGGGGAAGGGAGCAGAAACAGACAGACAGACACAACCTGCTTCACTCACCCAGTTGAAGGGCAAGCATAACTGCAGCATCATGGCAACCAAATAACCTAGTTCACTCATTTGATACTGCAGTTAATCTGTTGGAGCTTAGACTGATGAGCAATAAGATATGAAGATGGCATCACCTCATAGAACACCAAAGGGGAAAAAAAAGAATGGATAAGGCACAGTAAGACTATCTTAACATGCTGATAATTTTGATTTATTAGCCATTTACATAACATAGTTTTCCTTATCTAATTCACCACAATTTTGAGATAATCAAGTCTCATGTTCAACCAAAAATTTCCTGAGGTTAAATTCAAATCTCCAGAGGTGTTCAAAAATTACCTAATTATATAGAGATGCCCAGCACAGAAATAGACCCTTTGGTCCAACTCGCCCATGTCAACCAGATATCCTAAATTAATCTAGTCCCATTCGCCAGCACTTGGGGCCCATATCCCTATAAACCCATCCTATTCATGTACACATCCAGATGCCTATTAAATGTTGTAATTGTACCAGTCTCGACCACTTCCTCATTCCATATACACACGAGCCTTTGCATGAAGCAGTTCAAAAATATGTAATGCATAACAAATTTGCCTATCATGTTGCTGGCAAAAGATAAAATTTATCAAAACAATCCTGTCATTTGCCAAGCTCACTTTGCATGTTTACCAGCTTCCAGTCATGACTTAATTCAAGTATGTTGGACTTCTTCATGTACCTTGTTGCTTTAGCAGCTCAGTTATGTGATTGTACAAATTATCTGCTTGGAAAGCTAAGCATGATATCTCAAGTATAAGTTAGGTAACAAACCAATTGTTGAACCCTCTCCTGAGGTTTAACAAAGCCCATTCTATCCTAACAAGTCAGGTCCTTTCAATTCAGTGTCAGTTATCATCATAATCCATCTTAAAGCTGCACAGCCTTTTCTGTAGTCATGCTTCATGCTTGTCTTGAGCCATCAGGTTTCTGGAACATAGACCAAGATGACTGGATCGTCCAGGGTGATGCTTGGATAGCTACCCAAAGCAAAGAGATGAATTTTAAGTAATGTCTTAGAATGGGTGATATAGACAAGTGAAAACACAACACTGAGTTCATGAGTTTATGGACTACAGGAACAGTGAAAAGATGGAGTATTTAATCGAGATCAGGACAGCATGAGGCCAATGAGGGATTTGAAAACATGCAGATTTGCAAAATAAAGGATCAGATCCACCAGCACATCCAGGCAATGCATTTGAAAGAAAACAGTGACCTGAAGCAGCTTGCAAACCATCTTCAACAGTTTGCTTTCCAATGCTTCAGCTGGAAGGTATGGGATAGACATTCTCATCAAAAATGGTGTTTCAATAACTAAAATTGAAGAAGGGCACAATTCAAGATTGTGCATTAAACATGGCTTTCTCAAAAATAAAACTTCATGCATCTCTGCCTCTATACTGTCATGCTCTCAAATTTATCTGTTTTGCAAGCCAGTGATAAGAATATTCAAAAAATTTTATTAAGAAATGTTGATCTCAACTCCATGCCCAGGAATTTCAAACTTGCCTCCATACAGTGCTTGTCTGTCACCCCCATTGGCAACAACCACCAATGCAGTGGAATATACCAGGGCATCACATCCCATCAAGACCGCAACCAAAAAAAAACTCTACACACAATATCCAGGAACCTGAACTAACAGGAAAACGCTGTTTTGCTTTCCATATTCTGAAAAACTCAGCCTCATAGCTCAAGAAAAGAAAACCTCTGGAACAGTGGTCATTCATTGGCTACTTGACACAATGGCTATCAATGCAGGTTGAATGTTTTTCTGACAAACTTTTGTTTCCTGTCTTAAGAATCAGACTTCAAAAAAATCTACCAGATTGCTGAGAATGCTTTTTACTGGGAGAAGGCTCAAGGCACTCCTTACGCAAGAGATTTCAAACTGAAAACTTCTTGAAGTTACGGAACAAGACTGGCAACTTTCAAGTCAAAAAAATACACAACTCCAGTGGTTAGCTTTGTGTCTCAGTTCGTTTCACATCAAGACTGTTGCATTGCACTGTAAAGCTAAGTAGTACCCAAGTGTCTCAATGAACTATATTTACATGGAACTTTCAAGCACAATTCAAGGTCAACACTGGCTGTGCAACTTCATCTTCAGTTGTGCATGAATCTACATCTTGGTCTTTCAGGTACTGGCGCAATTGCTCCATTTGAGGTCATTAACCCAAAGTCACTGTTCATAGCAGTCATGTGCTGAATTACAGGTCGTTCTGCTATAACACGCTTCACTAACATGAATTCATTATAACACAAATCAGGGAAACTTTCTCAAAATCCAAACTTTTAAAGCGTGTATTAGTGAAAATGCAATTCTGGCCCCCATTAGTTTAAATAGTGTGTTATATTTCCTTATAACACAGGATTACACAAGAACAGAACTACTGGGCTTTAGCAGAACTGACTGCAATCCAGATATGTAAATTGCAAAGGCTCAATTTAATACGGCGTTAATCATGCCATTTTCGTTAAATACTTGCTAAGCGTAGCTATCGAAGCAGACATGCACTCAGCAAGTGTTTTTTTTCTGGTGCTTCGACTTGGAAGTTTCTTCTTGCATCTTGGAAACCTCACATGGTCACACCAGTGGATATCCAACAGTTTTAAAATCATTTTATAATTTCACACACATTCCATGTGCGAAACTGTCAAGAACATTGTTCCTAAGTGTTGCTTTGAAACAAGGAAATATTCAAACTAAGCTTTGAGCAAGCTTGGGCCATTACCTCATCCACAGCACAATTCCTAAGCTGCCAACTCCATTAAAAAAAAACTAAGACCAAAGATCACAAGAGCCAACCCACCCAAACATCAAAATGCAGCCTTCTTCTCCCAGACACCAAACAAATTAAAAGTTCTCTGCCATCAACATCGACACCAAACACCCAGGTTAGATCTGGATATCTGCTGGTAGATTTAACAAACAATGCTCTCACAGTGTTACCACCCATCTCAATTTATCCACCCATTTAATTCTATCACCAAGATAGAGAGGAACAGTACAATATCAAGGGAACCTCAGCACCTCCTGCTGGAAATACTTGCGAGGCAGCATGTAATGCCATTGGTCTGGAATGTCAACTGCTTTACTACACATCTGCTGTATGCCTTTTAAAATATTTCAATCATTCTTCGATTTCTGATTCCGAGCATTGTTGCTGAAATATCTCCTGCTATTTGTCTCTATCACTGCCAAATGAAGATCTAATATTGTTGGTGCATAAGAACTAGAAGCAGGAGTAAGCCATCTGGTCCTTCAAGCCTGCTCCGCCATTCACTAAGTTCATGGCTGATCTTTCCGTGGCCTCAGTTCCACTAATCTGCCCTCTCACGAGAAGCCTTAATTCCTTTAAGGTTCAAAACAAATGTCTTAGCTTTAAAAACATTTACTGAAGCAGTGTCAACTACTTCACTGGGCAGGGAATTCCACAGATTCACAACCATCTGGTTGAAGAATCTCCTTTTCAATTCAGTCCAAACTCTACTCCCCCTATTTTTGAGGCTACATCTTCTTATCCTTGTTTCACTTGCCAGTGGAAACATTCTCTCTACTTCTATCTTATCTATTCTCTTCGTAATTTTACATTTCTTTAATATCCCCCTCATTCTTCTGAATTCCAATGAATACAATCCCAGTCTACTCAGTCTTTCCTCATAAGCCAATCCCCTTAACTCCAGAATCAACTGGGTGAACCTCAACTGCACGCCCTCCATTACCAGTACATCCTTTCTCAAGTAAGGAGATCAAAACTGCATGAAGTACTCCATGTGTGGCCTCACCAGCACTCAGTACAGCTGCAACATAACCTGCCTGCTTTTCTACTTCATCCCTTTAGCAATGAAGGACAACGGTCGTAAGGCAGGTATGTTCCTCTGCGAAGTTTCATGGTCCTCTGCACACTTAGCTCTGCCACGCATCCTAGTGTCATCTGCAAACTTGGACACACCACCCATGCTCCCCAACTCCAAATCTATGTAAATTGTGAATAATTGCGGTCTCAACACTGATCCCTGAGGCACACCACAAGCTACTGATTGTCAACCAGAATGGCACTGATGTATTCCCACACTTGGCTTCCTGTTAGTCAACCAATCCTCTATCCATGTTAATACTTCACCTGTAACTCCACATATCTTGATCTTCTGCATTATCAATACCTTTGAAAGCAGTTTACCACCTTGGGAACTGGAGTTCAGAAATAAACAAGTTGCACCAAAAAAAAACTCCAAGTGTCAAACTCAGAAAACTTAACATTTCCATGATGACTGATCCAAAGCAAAAATGGAAACCACTTCCAGTGCTGTTAACGTCACTGATCAAAGCACTCTAAAGAAAACACACACTCCCGAAGGTCGGTTGCTGCATTTCTTCATATGGCATTAGAAATCATAAAATATCAACAAGATTTGTGCTCACAATTGAGTTGCAATACACTGAACACATTTGCCTCCTTAACCCATTACAACCCAAAGACACCTGGCAACAGTGAGTCACGAATGGGAAAATCTGAACTCTGGCCTCTATGACTTCTATGTAAAGTGAAGCCATGTCATGAAACACAATAACTTGCCCCCTAGAGACAACTTCCAATATTGCAAAAAAAAGTACTTTCTCAAACTGAACCAACACATGTTTTAGTCAATGTTATTGCAATCATCTCAACCTCATTTCAAAATCTGATTAATGTTTTACAACACCCAGAATTTCATTTATATGACAAGAGCCTGAAATTTGGTCAATTCTATGTCAGTAGCCAGCTGATGGTTACTGATTCATTCCAGCTGGCTTACCAAATTTAGCGTCATATCCCAGCTTGCCTAGAAGCAAATTAAACCAAGTTATACTTCAACAAATAACTTGACCCAAACAGCCTCTCGAGTTCTTCCCCATTTATTTATCCGCTTGGTCAAAAGACCAAATCAGCTCAGTTGGAAATGCATCATGACAATCAATCTCAGGGACAAGCCTCACGAGGCAAATACCAATTCCACAAAGTGGTGAGAATCGGTGGAGGAGTGGATTGTAACCCAGGCAAATGTTGGACATCTAGCAGACATTATACTGTCCCTACCTCTGGACCTTAATGTACTGAAGGTCCATTTCAAGTCCCACTTGGTCTACATATGTACCATAACACAACCCAACAGGTTGATGGAAACGACCAACCACTCCTCATGCAGCATCATTCCAAGACTTGCGTGGCCATCTGGTACTGAGCTTGAACACCAAGAGAACTTGAAATGACAGAATACCTTTAACAAAGTAAATCACTCTAGCCAGAGACTGAGTGCCAGCAAGTTAATCAACATAGGAAAATGTTATATCTTAACATATTACTATTCCCTGCTAACACTGCTCCTCTTGCCCTTGGGCAGTAATCAGGAGTCAAGCAGTTTGTCCAACTGTCCTCCTTCAAACCCAAAGTCATGAAGAGCAACTGATATATTTCCAACTGTCATGTTGGTCAAGATCAAGATTTGAATCTTACACAGTACTTCAACGGTCGGAATGATTGAATATTACAGATGTCACAGCATGCATTTAAAACCTGCAATCGCATTTGGACAATCCAGGTGTTGATCACACTGATCCCCCTAACATCAAATTATCTTGTGTGTTTACAAGGTTTTGTCTGTCACAAATGTACACCCTAAAAGGTTTCATCTGACAGCCTGTTCACAGCTTGCACACCTACAATGGGGTGATTAAATTCAAAGACTAAAAAGTGAAGTCACAATGCATATCCACTCCCAATTCACTTTTAACTGGCACAAGATATTCATTGATGCATGGCATTAATCTAAGCTATACACTTTAAATCATGCAATCAAACTGTCAGTACATTCCATCTCAGAGCACAAAGCTGCACCCGAAATTCACACCATTCAGGCCAACACGCTTTGTGAGGCAAACACAACAATGAAGTAATGGTAACTCAAAGATGGCCCGAGGCTCTAGGTCGCTGAATGTTCCCAGAATCTGAACCTTGTCCATTTACTGACACCTTGTTGGAGCTTGGGTGGACAAAGAGCCACGTTCGATTTTGCTGTTGCCTCACTTGACTCAAAGTCCAAACATTAGGGACAAGAATTAAGTCAGAAAAACACCTCCACCTGTTAAAATGGTCCATAGAGCCATGAACATTTTCCAAGTAGAGAACAAAGAAATGGCACAAAAATAGTTGCGCATGGATTTCACTTGTTTTTTTTTAAGTCTTCTGCAACAGAGTAACATTGCTTAGACATAACTTAGCCAGTGAGGCAGTCAGGATCTTGGCCACAAGTTAATATTTGTCAAATTTTAATGATCAAGAAGAAACACTATTTTCTTACCCAAATAATGTCTAAAAGCTGTAGGCCCTGCCCAACCTCAACCCCTTGGTATTGCACACAATTAAAAACAAACGTATGTTATTTCCCTTGGCTCCTTGTACAAGGCAACGTGCCCAGTTTATAGGTGATGCAGACAGTTTTTACCAAACTGAATAATCGGATCTTACCCCCTCATTATATTATTTGCTCTCTCAGAGCATGCACGAATCACTGCGAAGTGACACACAACTGTTGCCCGAACTGGACTACAAGTGCTTTTTTAAGGTCGTTACAGAGGGTACTTAAGAGTCAATCACAAGTGAAGCAGACCAGTCAAGGATGGCAAAAACTTCAGAGTAAACCAGGTAGATGTTTCTATTGATACAAATAGTCTTCATGAGATAATTAAGACTACTTTTCAATTCCAAGTTTGATGTGTTAGAATTATATTCTCACGAGTTGGCATTCTGGGATTTCAACTAGTGACGCTACAACCCATGAGCTTGGGTCTCTGTATTAACAGTCAGTAAAATGACCACTTCCTCCACTCCCATGTGCACCAACTTCTCCATTTATCAACTGGAAATTAGTGAGAGATACAATTTAGTGCTCCCTCAAATACTTAGTGGTTTATCATTTAGGTTGAGATGGTAACAAAGCATATAGAGCAGGAGCTTCCAGAGTGTAAACCCAGAATTAACTCAGCTTGTTTTTAGGCAAAGACCATAAGTGAAATTTAAGTAGATACAACATCCGCAAGCACACAGAAATTGCATGTTAGCAACCTCATGCATGAACACCAAGATTCTGAAATCATGCAAGCAGTTCAGGCCAACTGCAGGTCGAAAGAAGAGCAAACAGATTGCTTGAGACATAGGTCATCTGTGTAGCATTAGACAGTGCACTTACTCATCTTAAATACACAAATCTTCTTTGAAGCATCACCAGTGCAAATGGGAAAACAATAACCATGAATTAGAACTATATGTTTAAGATGCACCTGATTCACAATGCAAAATAACAATAAACAGTTCAAAAGTAAATTTGGAATTCAGACCATGGGTATAAAAGGGGCAACGTAGGATACTTGTATTCATCCTCTGTAGTAATGTTGCCTTCCAAAGCACAGTTCGCACTTATTTTGAACATAGTCCAGCGTAAATATTAGACTTTAACCATACTTTCTTTTGCAATACGCAAACTCATCTCAGCAGTACCAGCAATTTCCCCAACTTCAGTGCTTCACACTAAGCAATTCTTTCACTACATATTCTATCCTTCTCGATATGCCCAACTACACTTTTTCTACCAATCGGTCAAGAATGAAAACAATATGGACATATAAAGCAATGAAACTAACATGCATTTCATGCACGGCAATTTTGAACTTAAAAATTTCAGAAAAATTGGTTGTCATGCATATGCTCTGGACCTCATTACCTCAAAAAATTCAAGAATTTGTTTGATCAAGATTCTGATCTTCTGACTTAATATTTCTATATATGGCTTGTTGCCAAATTCTGTTTTTTTTTCCAAAACTTGTGGTGTAGTCCATGATGTTACATGTGCTACAGAATTATATCTTGCTGGTTTCACTGATACACAACTCCATTTCATGCAGCCACCTGAACCCAGTCAGAACGCCTCTTGAAAAGATCAACATTTCGGTTTGAAAGAATTACTGTATCAATTACAGACAAACATTCTTGAATGTGATACCCTTGAGGATGCCAAGATGTTCAAACTTGGAAAATGAAGAGGACACACCAAATTGATTAATGAAGGTTTTGTCAGAAAGACTTGCTCAAATGTAGTTCCAAGAGGTATTCCTTTTCACCACAGTTACCCTGATTAAGCCCTCAACAATCCAGTTCATCACACAATTATAGAGTCATAGAGATGTACAGCAGAGAAACAGACCCTTCAGTCCAACTCGCCCATGCCGACCAGATATCCTAACTTTATCTAATCTAGTCCAATTTGCCAGCATTTGGCCCATAACCCGTAAACTCTTCCTATGCAGATTCCCATCCAGATGTCTTTTTAATCTTGCAACTGCCCCAGCCTCCGCCACTTCCTCTGGCAGCTCATTCCATACACATACCATCCTCTGCATGAAAAAGTTGCACCTTAGTTCCCTTTTATATCTTTCCCCTCTCACCCTAAACCTATGCCCTCTAGTTCTGGACTCCCCCACCCCAGGGAAAAGACTTTGTCTATTTACCCTATCCATGCACCTCATGATTTTATAAATCTCTATAAGGTCATTTCTCAGCCTCCGACACTCCGGAAAAATGCCCCAGCCTCTTCTGCCTCTTCCTATAGCACAAACTCTCTAACCCTGGCAACATCCTTGTAAATCATTTCTGAACCCTTGGAAATTTCACAACATCTTTCCGACAGAAAGGCGACCAGACTTGCTCGCAATATTCCAAAAGTGGCCTCACCAATGTCCTGTACAGCTGCAACATGACCTCCCAACTCCTATACTCAATGCTCTGATCAATAAAGGAAAGCATACCAAACACCTTCTTCACTACCCTATCTACCTGCGACTCCACTTTCAAGGAGCTATGAACCTGCAATCCAAGGTCTCTCTGGTCAGCAACACTCTCTCGGACCTTCCCATTAAGTGTATAAGTCCTGCAAAGATTTGCTTTTCCAAAATGCAGCAACTCGCATTTATCGAAATTAAACTGTCTGCCACTCCTCAGCCCATTGGCCCATTTGATCAAGATTCCAAATTGTCACAAGTGTCTGTGCCACAAGTCTTTGTGTAGTACAGACATCAACAAGACGTCACAGTGAGGAGGGACAAACTTCTTCAGTAAACAATTTCTTGCACAGCCGACAGGACACACGATCAGGAGGACGCATGTAACATTCCATCTGTGAAGTGTTATAATGGGATGAGCACAGTATATTCTACCAAACAGCACACAGTCCTTTAACAGCAGTGTTGGAGGCTGAGATATTTCCCACACACAGAATAAAAGATAAAGATTTGTGTGCGTGGTGTGTTGCAGTAAAAACCTTATTCAGATCTGGCATAGCAGTCAGGTAGAAATCAAAGGCAATATGAGAATTGAGTATTTTAAGATGTGCTGAAGTGGATCAGATTTGAAAAAAAAAAGCCATCCTCTCCCAAGTCTTTCATATTCAAAACCCTGATGTGTGCTGGGCCAGAGCCATAGGTGCTGCTCAACCACCAAGAGCCACTCCTCTTATCTGAGCCCAGACACCAATTAGAGAACATGATTCCACTGCAGGGATTAACATAACTTTGCCCAAGCTTGCCCTAAGTGAGAATTCAAGCAAACATTTCTAAAACAAATCACTCAGTAATGATCAGGAGCTAGAATGCATTCAATGTCCGTTCCTCAACACAGGGCCAGAGATCATTTGCATTATCTCAGATGAGTTAGCTAATCCATACACAGGCCTCCAAACAAACATGAAAACTAATTCTTCATGATTAATGTCAAGTCAAGTATTTTCCCAATTAACCATGACTGACTCTTCGTTAAGAAATAAAATTTAATAGTTTAAGCACAAACTGTTGCCATGGTTACAACTACTCTTTTCAAAGACACTTATTTGCAGTGCTAACTTCTGTTCTGGGTTCCTGTTAATGGCAGTCTGGGTTTTAGACAGGTGGAAGCACAGCACAGTGCCTGCCTTTTTCAAAACCATCAGGACAGTCTTACCTGATGCACAATGATACAGTGCTTGGGTATCGATGGCTCTCAACCAATGGTTATGCACTTAAAAAGTGAACAGTGGTGAACTTCGGGCTCACTTGCGCCAATTACATTACCAGGATTCCCTGAAAGGTATCTGCATTCTTTAGAATGCAAGGCCCAAGGATTTCATTTTAACACTGTGCTATCAGATTGAAGTGCTGAGATGATCACCTCCAATCAATCTCATACCTCTTCAGTCTTAACTCAGTTCAGTCCTTGTCATCAGCTACCTTATCAGTTCAGAGTTGTTGCAAAACCATCATGTTGCCAACTCTGAAGAAAAAGATCAAACTCAAAATGTTAACTGTTGCTCTGCACACTATTTGCCATACCAGCAGAGTTTCTCCAGCACTAGTTCTATTTCAGATCTCGAGCATCTTAAGTTTTTGGCTTTTATTATTCAGACTCAAACTGGTAGCATTGTTACTGGTGAGGTAACATCACGACAGAGCATTCAGTAATGCCACATTCCAAAAACAGCATTATTTCAGCACAAAAATATCACCAGAACTTCCAAATAAAATGGTGAAATCACTATTGCTGAAGATTGATAACATATCACAAGTAGATATAACATCCAGTAATATCAATTCTCATCCTCACATTGGGCAAAAAATTTAAATCTTTTCAATACCATTTATGTTTACTTGGCAGATTAACCTGTAAAGTTAAGCCAAAGATAGTTCTGCTGATAGCTGGCTTTGGGTTATACAAATGGTCACTAACATTTCAAGTACAAGACAATTAATTAATTAAAGCTTAGCAAGTGCATTTATTTCAACTATCGTCGTTATATTCACTTTTTCAAAAACTTGGACCAAGTCCAAACATCATCTTAAACTGCAAGCATCACTAGGTCACTCCCTAAGCAGAGCAGACTGAGAAATTGCTTAAAATACGACCCAACATTTGGAGGTAATGGTTTCAGGAAGCTTATTTCTTCCAACAATGTACTGGTGTACAATGCCTCTCAATGCTACCAAAAGATCACATCTTCACAGTGGATAATAAAGAGTCTGTTTCTGTGCTGTATGACTGTGACTCAATAAGAAAGAAAATAAAGGTTGGCTGTCAAAATTATGGCCAGTGGAACACACAACCTACAAAAGATAAACAGGATAACATGTTGTAGATTTGTTCTGGAAGGAAAAGATGATCAAATGGAGGCAAGGGCCATCTATATTTGAAAGCAATGAACAGGCCAGACATGAAAATATACTGATGCCCCATCACATAAACCGGTTCAAAAGGAATGCCACGCTCACACATCAATAAATTAAGAGCTGTATGTAAGTTTTTTTAGAGACACATCAGGCACTAAGACCTGGACCAAGTATGCTTCGCTATTAATTCTGTCACTTGATTCAGTCAGTTAAACACTGCCTTTGGGGTATGGTCCATCACACAATATAAGCATGTGTTCCATTTAGACCACAGCAAAGAACAAAGATGTTGTTAAAGATCTTTATCCAATCTGCCCTTTTTCCACACCTCTCACTTTGTGTTTACCCCAAATACCAAACGGGAAGAGCAAGCCACATCCTTTCAGACAATGATATCTGAAGTCAGGCAGTCTTGCTACTTTTTGAGGGCATCCAATTTCAAGTGGGTTTAACAGTTAAATTTGACAAAACTTCTTATTTCAAGGAACTTCACATGAGCTGGGCACCACATTAAGATCTATGGACAGATTGAAATCAATGTCACCACACTGATTTCTGAGACAAGTACTCAAATCTGTTTTGTTCTGTGTACACATTTGGAGGAGTTCAAATTTTCATTCTTCCAGTCATCACCAGGACTTCAGCTTGGCAGCACACAAAGCACCCTCCAAACACAACCCACATTTGGCACCAGTTAACCGGGAAATGTTATGTGATTGAGGGTTCAAGGAGTGAGAGTAGTGCAACTACATTTTATGACAAATGTCATGGCAGTACCTGCATACAGAAACCAAACGTTTTGTGTACTGTCCAGTTGTTATGACCAGTGGTCGATATTGAAACACACAAGCTAGTCACCCAACACATCAGCTTGCAGATTCATCTTAAACGTTGTAATCATTCATGAGAATTGAAATGCAGGATGCCTCTTTTTAGATGGCCTACTATTTGCAGCGAAAAGAACAAAAACTGCAACTTCTCAATGATGTGAATGCCACCACTTTAGTTGATTCGATTTGTGCAAAAGGCAAACATGAGGCGTCCCTGGCAAGCAAGGAATACTTGGACCCCCACAGAAAACATTTCAGTTAAAAACTATTTCAATTCAATTTCAACTGAAATCCTACTGCATTTCGGATCATTTAGATATGAAATCCAAAATCCCAAACCATTGGAAAATGGGTGGGTTTTATGCTGAATTAACATCTTCAACTACAATATCCATAACATAAATGTGATTCACACTTCACTGCCAACTCATGCACTTGCTCCCACCTTTATGAACACATCCAACATTACCGACACATACAAGAAACGACACATTTAATGGGAGCATCTTGCAATCACATTCATTTCCAAATAATTCATGTCATGCATCAGCTGAACCTTCCAAACCATTTGCTATCCTCGAGAAATGGCAACTGCAGACAGATAAATCCACCAGCAAAACTGAAACTCACTTGAATGTACCAACATAACATCCATACAAAGTGCAGACAGCAACAAAAGCCAGGGATTTCCGGAAGGTTGGGGGGGGGGGGGGGTGCAGCAGGAAAGAGAGAGAGAGAATATCTTCGGGAAATATAAATATTTTGCTTTGTTTTACCTTCTGCAACATCGTCATCTATAGCTCCTTTCACCTGAGAGAAACACCACTGAATGTCATTGCCACCACTTCCAACTCCTGAATGAATGGAGAGGGGGGAAAAAATTAATAAAATATGCATTGAATTTTTAAAAATAAAAATTGCACAGACGGTGTGCGGGGGGGGTGGTAAGTGGAAGAAACTGAAAAACCTTTCCAGCTTCACACAGAAGCTGGCTCCTATGTTTTTTTTTAAATCAACAAACTCCAAGAATTATAAATTATTATCTAAACTGTTTAAAGCTTAAAACCCTCCCAGGTGCAACCCTGCCCTTTTTCTTCAGTCTGTGGAGCAATGAGTTCAACACTCAGAACCATAGGCCTTGAAGGCGGGAGGGAGAGAAAAAAAAATAGGCTTTAAATTTGAAAACAAATCCAGAACCAAGGGACTGGCGAGGGCACAGAGAACGCTCAGCCCAGCTTCCGTCCCTCCTGTTTTTTTTTTGTCCGGCTTCCATCCTCACCTGCCATGGCGGAACCGGCTGGAAATGGAGGTAGCCGGCGTTAGCGCGGTGCCCAAGGATGTGGCCGAAGCTGCAGGCGAACAGGCCGGGCTGCACTAAGCTGAGGATGGCGGCGGATTGGCTTCGGATTGCGCTGCTGTACCCTCCCCCGCTCTCCGAGCCCTTCAAAATGGCGACGCGCCCGCCCCGGCCATCTTCCAATGACGTCACCACATCGGGACGGGAGGGGGAGCAGAGCCGGAGCAAAGGGGGCGGGGCCACAGTCAGCAGCTCTCAAACTCTGCAAACACTCCCCACTGTCTGCATGAAATCGGGATGTGGAGGTGCCTGTGCTGGACTGGGGTGGTCACAAGTTAAAAATCACACAACACCAGGTTCTCGTCCATCAGGTTTATTTGGAAGCTTCCAACTAAACCTGTTGGACTATAACCAGGTATTGTGTGATTTCTAACTGCATGAAATCAAGCATTCCAACATGGGCAGCAAGCATTTTACAATTCATTTTACAACTGGCTTCTGAAATCGTTCTGACAAGGTATCTAACTGGCATTCCATCCCATTGATTTTGTCGCTGGCTGTCCATCCGGTAAGGCTTAAAGTTAAAACTTTTCACCTTTCCTCATCTACAGGTCCATGATCTCTGTGAGCTCCTCTGAACTTATCGCCTTCTGCAATGTTTGCACTCTCATGCTGAACTCTTACACATCCCTAATTTTTATGACTCTCGGACCAGCTGCCGTGTTTTCAGTTGCCTAAGCCAAAACTCTGTCATGTCTTCCCGAAACCCCCTTTCCCGCAGAAAAACTCTCCACAATACCGACCTCTTCAAACGAGCTTTTGTCATTTGAACAAATGACAATGTCTGGATCAGTGGTGCTGGAAGAGCACAGCAATTCAGGCAGCATCCGACGAGCAGCAAAATCGACGTTTCGGGCAAAAGCCCTTCATCAGGAATAAAGGCAGAGAGCCTGAAGTATGGAGAGATAAGCTAACGGAGGGTGGGGGTGGGGAGAAAGTAGCATAGAGTACAATAGGTGAGTGGGGGAGGAGATGAAGGTGATAGGTCAGGGAGGAGAGGGTGGAGTGGAGAGGTGGAAAAGGAGCTAGGCAGGTCGGACAAGTCCGGACTGGTCAAGGGGACAGTGTGGAGCTGGAAGTTTGAAACTAGGATGAGGTGGGGGAAGGGGAAATGAGGAAGCTGTTGAAGTAATCTGGAGTCTGTACTGTTTGTCCTGTTCGGTCCGAACTCTGCTGGTTTAAAGGTGGTCCGGAGTCCGTGTGGGATGAGTTGGTTACGGAGGTATGCGCTGAGGAAGCAAATGTGGCTGTGATAGCGGGTTTGTTTCACGACATGGTTGAAGAGCTTCAGGGCAGAGGAGATGACCTGGGAGTTGCAGTGGGAGAGGGACTCTGAGATTTTTGTAGAGAGAGGAGGAAAACTTCTTCAAGGCAGGCATCCTTGCAAGAGGATTCGCAGTAGGGTTAAAATTCAAGGCAGATGTCTGCTGAGCTGATGCACAATTTTGGTTGACCACGCTCCATTACGACCTGACGTTGCTCGAAAAGTGTATTATACATGCAAGTTATTGTCTATGTTTAATGAGCTTTGAGTGTTTCACAACAACTTGCATTGGTATGACATCTCTTGAAATGTATATCAAGAACTTAATGTAAATGACAGCCAGTTTGTGCACAGCAACCAACCACAAATTAGCAAATAATCTGTTTTTATAATGTTGGTTGAGCGATCAATGTTACTCACGATACTTGGAAGATCATCCTTTTTCTTCTTCAATGTATGGTCCTGAGATATCTCATGTCAAGCTGATTGGGGATTGTGTATGTCAGTTTGTCATTGTACCCAAAGGACAGAACTCCACTGTACTGCCCCAGAGTTTGAACCTACATTTTTATCCTCAATTCTGAAACACTCAGAAGTGAAGGTGCAATCCAGTGAACCATAGTTGACACATTATGGTGGATGACATTTGGACATCCTATGAAAGGTATGGCTCTCCCCTCAACTCTTCATACAGAAACACAATCAGTGGGATGAAAATTTGGAATTTACAACTGACCATCCTTTAAGAATCGAAGTCAAACATTATGCAGCAGGAGACTTTTCAACTTAAGAGGGCTTCACTATTGATGATGGCACATGATTCTAACAAAACATACATTGTGAGGGGCAGCAGCCACCATGGCTGCCACTTGTATAATTCAACCCAAATGTCATTATTAACATTCTCACTTACAAAGATTGTTGATTTAAGTTCAATTGTATCCAGGTTGGCACTACAGGATGAAGAGTGTGCTGAAAGTCTCATGTTTTGGGTGAGATATTTAGCGGAGGTCCAATCTGCCTATTAGATACATGTAGAATATCCAACGGCATATTTGAAGATGATCAGGACTTTTCCTCCTGTTTTTTCATCAATCAGTTGGTTACGTTATGACACTCCTTCAGACAGGAGAGATCTGAACCAGGGCCATTTGGACCAAAGGTAGGAACACTGTGCCAGTGAATCACAAGAGTCCCTTTTACTCCAGAGACCTGGATAATCATCAACCACTAAGATACTAAGGGGCAACTTTTTCACGCAAAAGGTGGTGCGTGTTTGGAATGAGCTCCCAGAAGAAGTGGTGGAGAATGGTACAATTGCAACATTTAAAAATTTAGAGAGATGCACACCAAGTACTGGCAAATGGGAATAGATTAAGATATCTGGTCAGCCTGGGCAAGTTGGACTGAAGCGTTTGTTTTGTTGCTGTACATCTCTATGACTCTATGAAATTGAAAAGCTTAAGTTTTAGAGGATACTTAGGTTAAAAAAAACCTAACAAAATGAAAAAAAAATTATTTCTACTGGTGCGGAGAAAACCATGAGGAGATGTACTCATTTTTAGAAGTTAGTGAAACTATTTGGTGTAGACAAGAAATTCATTAGTTTCAGCTGGAGTCAGTTATGACTGTGGTAATCAATTTAATTCTCATTTGGAGACAAAGGAGAGATCAGGAGAAACAAAGAGATGTGAGGTTATGAAACAACTGGTTGCAGGAAGAAGCAGCATAAACTCTTAAAGTGCCTGAAAGACAAAGTGGATAAATACAGTATTTAACTGAGAAGAAGGTACAATGCTTTGGAGGCAGGGCAGGTTAGGTTTCTCTTACTGCTGTAAACATGTTGGGCTAAATGGCCCTTTTCCATACTGAATACTTCTTTGATTGTGAGTCAAGGCAAGAATGGCAAAAAGGTTTTCTCTCTCAACTTCATAGAGTGCCTGCAGTGAGCAATCTAAGATGTAATTGTTCAGTTGAAATGTTTAAACAAAGGCTCTACTCTTGATTTGACTTGCACTTTCTGCAAGCATAAAAAAATCCTATCCCACATTATTCATTTCAACTTTGGAAAATAATCCTCTACCAAGAAAAAAAAGAAACTCCTATTACTATGGTCCAATCACATTTTTCTTGTAAGTCATCATAGTTCTAAGACAGATGAGGTCTTCAACATGAAAAGATCCATTTTCTTCAGGGTGGTAATCTTGTCAAGAAAGAATTGTCGCTGAATGATCACTCACCACAAAAATGCAGCAGCCTCACTTTTTCGTATATTTGAAGCGGGTTAAACCCATCTTCTTACAGGTTGCGAATGACAGAAGAGAGATGGCATCTGAAGATGAGAGGGTGGAAGAGAACATTGCCTCCAATTGGCAGGGGAGGCTAGAAAGTCCTCCTGGTCAGTACCAATGGAAGAAGAATAAGTCATGACAGGATAAAGTTCAATGACAACAACTTCCCAACTCCTGGGAATAACCTTGGGATCCTGGGAACAGCATCCCAACGTGAGGCATTATATTCAAAACAGGAATGAAGAATAAATGTCAGGGACAAAAACAAACATCTCAAAGACAGCACAGCATATAAAGAGACAACATCCTCAGGACAATGAAAAATTCCTATAATTCAAGCCCTATGATTACTTGGGGCAGCACAGTGGCTCAGTGGTTAGCACTGCTGCCTTTCAGGGCCAGAGGCCATGGTTCAATTCCAAGCTCAGGCAACTGTCTGTGTGGAGTTTGCCTATTCTCTCCGTCTGCGTGGATTCCTCCCAAGATTCAATGATGTGCAGGTTAAGTGGACTGGCCATGCGAAATTGCCTGTAGTATCAACAGATGGACAGGCTAGGTGGATTAGCCGTGGTAAATGCAGGGTTTATGGGAACTGGGTGGGTCTGGACAGGATTCCACTTCAGAGGACCGGTGTGGACTCAATGGGTCGAATAACCTGCTTCCTTACTGTAGGGATTCTGCAATTCTCACTTTCGTGACATCAACCATAGCCGTCAAGTGAGATTGTCTCCATTTGTTCTGCCCATCAGGTTAGGTTGCTTCATACCCACAAAATGTTCCATGTATGCTCATTTATATCCTGATTGCATTCCTAAGTTAATTAGAAGGAGTGTCAGATACAGCAAGACTGAACAATATCCTCATAGATTGTAGTTAGTAGGAAAATAAGAGACTCTGACGTACAATCTGTAAAATAATATTCTGATCTGACAGTCACATAAGTTCTTTGAATTACTGAGGTAGGGTCTGCCATTGCACTTAGGTTGACCTGAATCCCATCAGTCTCCAATTCATTCCTTCTGCTCCGTTTCTTCTTGACTGTGTCTAGTGATGAGTCGCAATTGAATGAGGGCAGAGAGTGGATTCTGAGCAATCTGCTGATTTAGGAACATTCTCAATGGAATCGCGAAATTGAGAAGTACTGATTGTTTTTTGTAAAACTCTGAACGAATCAAATAAATGGACGGCACTAGTCACGGTCCTTTGAGCCTCTCACACCTCTCAGATAAGACGCCTGCACTCAAGTCTTTCCTACTCCACAGCTGTACAATAAAATCCATTAACCGGTTGATTAGAAAATATTTAAACCACAGTCAACTCATTCACCTTTCCTAAAACAGCAGAACCAGGAGACCCAGCTCGCACTGAAACAAAGAATTTAACACCACTCCAAGCAAGGAGTGTCTCAGTGAGCAAAAGGTGTCTGTATAGAATAGGATCACAGAAAATAATGGTAATAGTCATTAATGATTGATTCCCTTGCAGGTTTGATGGATTTCTTTTCCAAAATAATATTTTGGGAAATTATTATATGTGCAATTTGAAATGTGACGAGTGGCAAGTATGGCAAGCTTATACAGAAAAGATTACTGTGGACCTATATTTCCCAAAGGTCTCCAATGGGGCTTTTCTTTGCCTTATTCCTGGGCCTATTCAGATTAATTGAGAGAGATTGATTGTCCATTGAGCCAGCAACTCCATTAACCTTGTACCCAACACAATCATGAATGGCCTTGGTATGTGTTCACCTTGGCATTGTTCTGATCCAGCTTCAGCAATGCTTTTGCCCATCTTGAAGGTCTTGTTTGGTATTTTATTTTAGATTCCTACTTTGATTTTACAAGACTTGTGCAAATAATCCAAAAATAATCAGACACATAGAATACATAACTAACTCAGTGGAGGAAGATCACAAAAAGTTTTGATTGAAAAAAAAACAGGACATCAAAAACAATGTCTGATAATGCTCTAACTTGCCCCCCAAAGTAGTTGGTAAGGATAAAAGAGATTAAATTTTCAGGATCAAATAGTCTAATCTTGTGCTGCGTTGTGGTACTGAAAATACCCAGAATGGCCATTCAAAATAATGGATGGTGCACGACATGACACATATATCATTTCAGCAGGCTTAAATATTGATCACAATTTCTTTACAAATAAACAGAAATATAGAAACCAAAGCAATATGAAAGAGTATAACATGAAAGAGTCCTGGAATTGGCCAATTCAGGTAGTCATTTCATAAAACTGTAGTCTTGCAGAGAAAAAAAGCTACTTTGGATAAACAGGTGAACTTTCTTAAGCACACATTTTGCAAGTTGAGATACTGCACACAAGGCATCAGCAACAGGAGAAAGTGAGGACTACAGCTGCTGGAGATCAGAGTTGAGAGTGTGATGCTGGAAAAGCACAGCAGGTCAGGCAGCATCTGAGGAGCAGGAGAGTCGACATTTCGGGCCGCAGAATGCACCATTCCCCCTGATGAACAGTTTATGCCCGAAACTTTGATTCTCCTGCTCCTCGGATGCTGCCTGACCTGCTGTGCTTCTCCAGCACCACACTCTCAAGGCATCAGCAACACTTGTTTGTAAAATGTGGGTACCTTTGCCAGGACAGAAGCCCTCCTTTCATACAAATCAGTTTCTTCTGAAGCACAAGAGGAATGTCACGAGTTTTGAGACACCAACAGCTGAAGACACACAGGCTTCCCTCTCAGCTTTCCATTCACAGCAGAAACCTGATCTCTGTCCACTCTAACATTTCAGACTTGTTATTCCAACTACCAAAAGGACGACTGAGCTAAATTATTTTGAAAAAGCATCCTTTATTCTTCTCTCTCACTGTGTTCCAATTCCTCTTTTAAAACTGAAGGATTCTCCAATTGAGGTGGCTTTGAGTATCTCAGGCCAAAATACTTAATGTTGCCTGCAGATGGACTTTCCGAAATTGTTACATTGACTTTCTGTAATACATTCCCCATAAAAATGTTTCCAAATTAGCATCAGAATTCATACAAATGGAACAACGTGGAAGAACTACACTATCAGTCATCATCAATTTTTACTTGATTGTGACTGAGATCTCCTTGCTGGCTCCTGTTTGTTTGCTACTCAGTTCAATTGTATCACATCCGAAGCCCAAGTGGGCCAATCCAAAATGTCCTCCAATCTGCTGCAGTGAAAGTTTGTCTTCCACTCTCACCTGGGCCACACCATGCATCTTGCACATGCAGCCTGAGTCATGTTCAAGCCCTACCTCACTTGAAACAAACAGAGAACACTGTGGGACAGACAATTTGCTTCACAATCATATCTGGACATTTTCAGTTTGACAAGGTGAAATTTCAAATGAGTTTAGGTCATAGTGGTGCTGGAAAAGCACAGCAGGTCAGCCAGCATCCGAGGAGCAGGAAAATCGATGTTTCGGGCAAAAGCCCACCATCATTTTTCCTGAGGAAGGGCTTTTGCCTGAAAAGTCGATTTTCCTGCTCCTCGGATGCTGTGCTTTTCCAGCACCACTCTCATCTAAACTCTGGTTTCCAGCATCTGCAGTCCTCACTTTTGCCTAGAAATTTCAAATGATACAGGACAGAAAGTTGGCAATGGGAGAACTGATTAACAAAGACTGTTGTTTAACTTCATCATGCAAAGAGGTACAAATAGTTCCTTGTCTTCATCTGTCAATGAAAGTTCCCACCAATGTTTTCACAGAAAGACTTGGTTGGCAGGGCAAAGCGAGTGTACTCCAACAACAAAATGGGATTGAAATAGTAGATTCAAGATGCTGATGATGCCTTTGACAAGATCTGGTACATCCAGTGGCCAAAGGGGCTGGCTGAAACAACTGGGACCTCTACATTCAGAATACCACGAAATTAAGGAGCTTAATGACTCCTGTCGAAGTGATGTCATTCTTCATCTGTAAGGATACTAGTGATAGTGGGTCATGTCTTTTGGTGCTCACGTATCTTGGGTCTGAAAATGAGGTGAATTGTTTGTTTGGGTTTGTTGCTGAGAAATTGGAGGACTGTGTTCTCAGCAACAAACCCAAACAAGCAGACAAAACACATCCAGAAACCCGAGCCACCCTTCCCTACATCAATACATCTCAGAAATGATTGCCAAACTACTCAGACCTCTTGGTATCATGGTAGCTCACAAACCCACGAACACACTAATACAGCAGCTCACGAACGTGAAAGATCCTATACAGATAACAAGCAAAACTAAGCTAACATCATTTCCAAAATACCATACAAAAGCTGTAACAATCAGTTGGACAAACAGGCAGAAAACTAGCCATCAAGATAAAAGAACATCAACTAGCCACAAAAAGACATGACCCACTTTCACTACTATCCTTACATACAGATGAGGAAGGACACCACTTCGACTGGGGCGACATCCAAGGACAAGCCAAACAGAGACACGCACAAAAATTCTGAGAAGCATGGCATTCCAACTGGAACTCTAATAACCAAAACATTGACTTGGACCCCATTGACCAATCTCTGAGAAAAAGGACAGGAAATGATGTCACCACGGGAAATGATGTCACCGACCCAAGGGAACCTCAACATAAAAATAGAAAGCAGGTCACTAAGACCAGTGCTTCACTGGAGGCTCACTCCAGCTCAGCGAGCAAACTTACATCCAGAACCTCAACCTGAGCTATAAATCTTCTCAAAACTCACTAAGTTCACATCACATTCAGCAAATCTCGGTCATTTTTTGCGAATGTCAATAAATATGAATTCAGTTTAAAACAAACAACAGCATCTTCCTGACATGAAACTTGTCATTATGCGTTCGTGCATATCGTTTACCTGAGTTTTACTGGATTATGTCAATACTTAAATTGGGATTCACTCCTCTGACCACTCAGTGGGTGAGCAGACCTGGAATGTGCGGCGTCCATTCAAAAGTGACAGCAGTTCTTTAGAACAATACCCTTAACCTTTGTACTTGCTAACTTCTATCTACTCCTAGTTCAGGTGCAACTCAATTTTAAAACTTCTTTCCTTATTTTTAAATCCCTCATAGTCTCATCTCTGGAATCACCTCTTTGTCACCTTTTGATCATTCTTGGTTTTAGTCACCGTTGCTCTGGCCCTAACCTCCCAAAGACTCTCTGCCTCTCTACCCTTCATTCATGTTCTTTTTATGTGGGGTGGTATCAGATTGTGTTTGAAAGTTGCAAAGTTTTTACATATTTGAATAAAGACAGAAATAGACACACACACGCACTTTGATGTGTCCATGTGGAGTGATGCTAAAGTCATATGAGTTTCCCTGTGCAAAGGAAGGGGAATAGCAATGAGAGTGGAAAATCAATGATCATTTCATGATCCAGCTACTTCTGCAAAAGTGAGTGAATATTAAAAGGAAACTGAACACTGATTCTTCGGGACAGATTGTCCACCAAAGATCAGTTTGGTCGACACTCATGTCGGAACAGTAGACATGATACATATGTGTCTATGAACGGAAGAGGACAAAGCAGAAGAGAAAAATACAAAGCATAAGTTTCCAAGACAGTTGAAGAACAACGGTTTGGAGATCATCTTTCTTAGAACAGGAAAGCATGATAAATCACAAAACACAAGACTTCAGATTCTGTTCAGCAAAATATTGTTTTGTCTCTCAAGTTGACTTGCATTTCCTGTTTTCCCTCTCTCATAGCCTTCATTGGTGCAACCTACACAGGTGAAGACCGAGGAAAAAATTGAAAGAGGAGGTTAGCATCAGCCAACTCACCCTTAAAAAGACACATCGTTGTTTCTGCTTTAACAAACGAATTTCCTCAACAAGATCCCATAAACCTTGCCAATAAAAATGGCACATCAACCAGCCCTTCACCTGAGCAGTGTTCTTCTGGGACAGCAAGGTTGCTGGATATGTTGCCAGACTCAAAACAAGTCTTTTTCACTTCAATTACATATTTCACTGTATGTACAGCAGAGACCTAATCAACAGAACTCCGTTCCAAACCAATCTCCTCTCACTCTTTATGCGTCCACATTAATATATTCTGTTCCTTTCTCCATCATGTATTCAGCTGACTTGTCCTTAAATGCACCTTTACACATTCATTTCACTCTGGGTTTTTTTTTCTCTCGAAGTACATAGTGAATGTATTTGGGACTCCCTTCTATTTAAAACTCTGAGTGCTGGTCTTGATTGCAAATGGAAATATCTTCATAGAAGCATGTCAAACCTACTCATAACCCTGCTTCTTCTGTTTTATGAAGCAAAGAACCCAAGCCTAAACTGGATTTCCTTATGGATATCACTTCTTATATATGATTCATTGTTTGCCTGTAGTCTAATCTGACTTCTGATGAGTTGGTAACTGTAGTATGATTCAGAACAGAGTTTCAACTCACAGTTTCCATCATTGCAAGTTAGTGAAAGCCCTGATCAGCTAAAATTCCTATCCTTCCTCCCAAACAAAAACTTCCGTGTATCCACTTAATCTGAATCACCTATAAGCCACCCAATACCTCCCTACCGTACAGTGAAATAGCCTGTCAATAGTCAATGTCTTGACTCACACGTGAAGAACAGCCACGTACTGGAAGATGCTGTTCGAACTGCACTCGAGCAAGAATCCATACCTTCAGAAAAGGAGAGAAGACATTTGAAGGTAATTACATTACACACATTTATATAAAGTCAGACAATAAATATTTTCTTTGAAGCATGTTGCATGGTCACACCTGATGTATAAGTAAAATGAACCTCTTTACCTTATGCCAAACCCATTTACAGAAAATCCCTCCAGATAGGCATCACTAATCCATACTTATGTTATGGATGCTTTGGAATATTGCCTGCATGCTGAATTAGCATAAAAGGATAAAACCGTTCACTGTTCAATAGGTTTACAGCAGGACAAGGAGGCTTATCAAATGTCAGCCTCTGTTGATGGGCTAATTTGAATTTAGCTGTTGAACGAAGGAAAAGAAAGAGAAAAAAAACTGATGGATTGGAAGAGTCAGGATAGATATTGGTATGAAATTGAACAAGAAAGTCATCATCTGCAGCATTCCTCTGCTCTGTTCTGGATCTAGGTCTATCCTTTGTGCATTAGTCCATGTGTTTGGGAAGATGGACACATTGTGGTAATCCAGAGACACAGGTTAATGTACTGAGAAGATGAGTTCAAATTCCACCATGTAGAACTCAAATTCAAGAAATAAATCAGGAAGTGAAAGTTTGTTTCAGTACTGACAAGGTGATCATCGATTGCCATTAAAGCCTTTCTGGAAGGAAATCTGCCCTTCACACTTGAACTGAATGATTCTAAATCACATGATTCTAAAACCACCAAAATATGATTTGTTCTTAACTAACCTCAGAATGGTCTATCAAACCACACAGTTCAAGTGTCAATCGGATATGTAACAAATGCTAGCCTTTCATTCATTTATCCAAATCTCTTCAAAGAATACATAAATAAAAAGCCCATCTGCAACACAACAAGACTCGGAAGTCAGCCTGCAGTCCAAATCAAGCAAATCATGTGCAATGTTGTGCCCCTTTCATGGAGAATCATTGCCACAAGGCAGCAGGGTGAACTGCTGGACCATGAATAGGTTAACATTAACATCCAAATTGTTCCTAAAATTTCACTGGGTTCTGCAATGTGTCTCACACAAGGACCTCAAGGTACAAAGGCAAAAACTAGGCAGTCAATGATTGCTCAACTCTTCATAATTCCTTGCCTCCCTGACCAAACCAGGCAGAGAGTTGCAAATCTGAGTTTGCATCAAGTGTGAACCCGGCACAGTACAAACCCAGAGTGAGGATCAGCAGGTCAGCAGAGTGACAAAACCCATGCGTATGACAATGGCGTTTACAATGCAATTCAGTGGAACATAATGCAGACCTTAAGGAAAAAGAAAATATCTTATGAGGCGAAGATTGGTTCAATGCTTAAAGGTAACTTATTCCTACTTTATTGGATATTTATGACATTCCAAGGAAACACCTGTGTTCAAAGTACCCTGTCCCATTTACTTGAAACAAATGAATAAAAGTCTGGCTCAACAGTTTCAATAGATTTTACTGATGTTGGAGAAACAATGTAGTATCTTCTTGCTAACGGTCATACTGATGGGGTGAGATTTCAGATTCTTGGGCTGGTGCCCCATGTTGCAGTGCTGATGCTGCACAAACTTAATTCTAGTTGGGAGCCTGCCTGCTCCAGCAGAAACTCACCAGTCCATGATCACCATATTGGTAACAATTTTTCTGGATGAAGGAACAACTTGGAAAACCCATTAAAAACTGAGATTTTGAAGTATTGACAGTCAAAGTCTCAAATATAGATATGATTAGCAGGAGAATGAACCTGGCCCTTGTAAACCACATTATTGTTACACAGCTGGAATTCCATTTGGTGCAGTTGAGCCATTAGGAAAGAGTGCTGTCAAATACTATTCATTACAAACAGCCTTGGAGCAGACTGCATACATCTGTTAGTCAAAGGAAGAGAACAGTGTTCAGTCATCAAAGTCTGGGATGTCATCATAGGAGTAGCCTCTGTATCCTCTTGAGGCATAGTATGCAATCCGAAGATGGTAAAAGCCAGGAAGGAAAACCAGGATTCCGATGATCAGCACTGGCCAGGTTGTGTCACTGTACTGGAAGACAAAAAAATGGAATCACTGATTTTCTTTTTGTAAAAGCAAAGGCACTTCCTGTCCATTAGAATAGAGGATTTCTTCACTGAGGCGGATGATGTTCTCTGAACTGGAAGGCTCTGATTTCAAATCCAACCCATAATGATTACAATTAAAGTCTCTGGTTGTTGGTTTAAAGTAACCTACTAAAATTGAATAGACAGACAGACAGACAATCTCCAATAATTCATGTTCTGACTGTGCATATGTTTCAAAGACAAAGCTGCTTTTAATTCAGCAATTAGCAATTTTATTCTGGACACAAATCGAAAATGGATGGCATAACAAACATGTTACTCACCGAACTGTTGATGTATCCAGTCAGCAGCAGAGCACCAATAGTAATCAGCAATGAGCCAATCACAAACAAGATGATTGCAAGTGCAATTGCTTTGTATGGAACTTTCGTTGGAAGTTTCTTAAACTGCGGGAAGGATAAAATAAATAATTAAAATTCGTTGATCACTTTGGACGAATTCTATAATAAGGGCACTACTTAAGTGCGTGCTATTGCATTTCACAAACCATAAATTATCCAATAGCGCACAAACTTCTTTCTGTGAGTGTTTTTCAAATATATGTTATTGGTTTTGTTATGTACATTGAGATTGTCATCAGGTCATCAAAGATACAAAATAAATCCATCTTTTCTTGCATCATGACTCAATATTTGCTTTTATAATCTTGTGAGATCCTCCTCTTATGAGGGCACCAACTGTTTGTTTTTAAGTTTCACGGGGACTGTGACCGTCACTGGCTGGGCCAGCATTTACTAGTTACCCTCAAAAAGGTGGTTATGACCTGCCTTCTTGAGGCAATGCAATACATGTGCTGTAGGTAGCCAAAATTTCAGGATTTTGACTCGGTAACAGTGAAAGATCAGGAATATATTTCCAAGTGTAGGTGGCTTGAAGGGATCTTGCAGATGGTCATATTCCTGTTTACCTGCTGTCCTAGTTCTTCGATATGAGTATTGGGAGGGGGGCAGGTTTGGTTTGGAAGGGTCTGTGTCAGGATCTGTAGGGAATTTCTGCAACATATTTTGTGTATAGTACGCAACTGAGCGTCGGTGGTTAAGGGAGTGGATGCTTACAAATGTGCTGCCAAGCAAGTGGGCTAGTTTGTCTTGGGTGGCGTCAAGCTTCTTGAGTATTGTTGGAGCTGCACACATCCAGCTAAGTGGGAGTATTCTGTCACACACCTGACTAATGGCGAGGCCTTGGGGAATCACGATGGGAGTTAACCACTGTAAAATTTCTAGCTGCTGACCTGCTCCTGTAGCCACTGTATTCATACAGCAAGTCCAGTCGAGTTTCCAGTCAATAATGGAGTTGATATCAGATTGCTTATCGGGGATTCGGTGATGGTGACACCAAGGTTGAATGTCAAGGGGTGGTGACCAGGTTGTGTGTTATTGGACAACGTTACTGCCTGACATTTTTGTGGCATAAATCTCACTTGTCACTTATCAGTGCAAACTTAAATTTTGTTTAGGCCATGTTCAAATGCAACTTGGACTGCTTCAGTATCTGAGAAGCCGCAAATGGTGCTGAACATTGTACAATTATCACACAAACATACCCACTTCTGACATCATGATGGAAGAAAGGTCATCGATAAAGCAGTTGAAGATTACTGGGCCTATGACACTACCGCGTGGAACTATTGCAGAGACGTTCTGGGGCTCAGATGACTGACCTCTAACCAGCACAACTATCTATGTGTCAGATATGACTTCAACCACTGGAGACTTTCCCAATTCCCATTTACTCCAGCTTTGCTTGTGCTCCTTGGTGACAAACTCAGTCGAGTGCAGGTGACCTGTCAAGGGCTGTCATTCTCACCTCAGCTCTTCTGTCCATTTCTGAATCAAGGATGTCATGAGCTCAGAGGCTGAGTGCCCCTAGCAAAACCCAAACTGGGTGTCAGTGAGCAGGTTGTGGCTGAGCAGGTGCTGCTCAATAGCACTGTTTATGATACCTTCCATCACTTTACTTATCATCAAGAGGAGACTGCTGGGGCAGTGGCTGGCCAGATTAGATTTCTCCTGCTTTGTGCACTAGACATACCTGGGCAATTTGGCACATTGTCAGGTCAATGCCAATGTTGTAGCTGTCCTGGAACAGCTTGGCCAAAGGTGTGGCAGGTTCTGGACCTATTGTCAGGACCCATAGCCTTTACAGTACCTCCACCCGTTTCTTAATAGTGTGAACCGAAATAGCTGAAGACTGGCATATGTGATGCCCAGGACCACTGGAGGAGAGTGAGCTGGATCATGGACTTGACCTATCTGACTGAAGATTGTAGCAAATGATTCATTCTTTTCTTTAGTTGTGGGAGTGCTTAGTTCTATCAGTTGCTGGTTCTGGTGTTTGGCATGCAAGTCATCTGTTTGGTAGCTTCACCAAGTTGACATTTCAGTTTTTGCTATGCCTGATGCTGCACTCTCCATTGAGCCAGAGTTGATGCCCTGGTTTGATGGGGATATGTTGGCCCAAGAGACTGTAGATTGTGCTTGTGCCCGATTTTACAGCTATTGATGGTCCACAGTGCCTGATAGATGCCTCGTCTTGAGTTGCTAAATCTGTTGGAAGTCTGCCCCATTTAACGTGGTCAGAGTGCCACACAACACAATGGAGGATATTCTCAATAAGAAGGTAGGACTTGGTCTCCAAAAGGACTGTTACTGTCACTCTTACCAATTACCGTCATGAACAGACGCATCTGCAGCCTGCAGATTGGTAAAGGTGCAACTTCCACAGACCCAGTCTAGCAACGATACAACGATGCTGTCAAGCAAAGTCAGGAACAGCATAAAAGTAAAAGTTTACAATATGGAGAAGATGAGTGGGAAGCCAGAGGATTGGGAAGTTTAAAAAACCAGCGGAGTATAACAATAAAAGCAATAAGTGGGGAGATGATGAAATATGAAGGTAAGCTAGCTCATAATATAGAAGAACATACCGATTTTTTAGATGTCTCAAAAGCTAAGACTTGACACTGAAGCAATGGAAAAGGAGGCTGGAGAAATAGGAATGGGATACAAGGAAATGACACAGGAACTCAATAGGACCTTGGTTGCAGTTATCACGTTGGAAGACACCAGTAGCAGACCAGAACGTCAAAAATGTCAGGAGGCAGAAAGAAGTGCAGTGGCCATGACTAAGGAGAAGGTGCTGGGGAGGCTGAAAAGTCTGAAGGTGAATAAATAACCAGCAGATGGACAATACTCAAGAAGACAGCTGAGGAAATTGTAGAGGCATTGGTGGTGATCTTTCAGGAATCACTAAAGACAGGGAGGGTCCCAGAGAACAATCAAATGGCTAATGTAACACCCCTATTTAACAAGTGATGGAAACAAAAGACAGGAAATTATAGGACATTTCATTTGAACTCGGGTGAGTTTGCAGAGTGCATGGATATGCTGAGCTTCGTCCAGCGGAGGTTAGACCTGACACATTTGTTAGAATGCTTTGAGGTGGTAATGAGCAATTTACACAAAAGAGAGCTGGTAGATGTGATCTGTTTGGATTTGCAGAAGGCCTTTGACAAGTGGTGCTCAGAAGGCTGCTAAATAAGCTGAGAGCACATGGCAAAGTACTGGCATGGACAAAGGATTGGCTGACTGGCAGAAGGCAAAGTGAGGATAAAACATTTTTCAGGATGGTAGGTGGTGACAAGTGAATTTCCATAGGGGTCAATGTTTTGACCACATCTGTTCACGTTATACATTAATAATCTGGACAAAGGAATTGAGAGCATTGTTGCGAGGTTTGCAGATGATATAAAGATAGCTGAAATGACACATTGTACTGAGAAAGTGGAGAGGCTGCAGAAGTATTCAGCTAGGTTAACATAGTGGGCACGAACGTGGTACTTGGAATACAGTGTAGGAAACTATGAGGTTACGTACTTTGGTCAGATGAAGAGAGGCATAGACTATTTTCTAAATGGGAAAGACTTCGGAAATCTGAAGCACAAAGGGACTTGGGATTCAGGATTCTCTTAAGATTAACATGCAGATTAAATTGACAATTACGATGTTAGCATTCATTGCTAGAGTGCAAGAATACAAGAGCAGAGATGTACTACTGAGGCTGTATCTGGTTGTTTTCAGACTGCATTTGCAACATTGAGAGCTATTATGGGCCCCATATCGATGGAAGGATGTACTGGAGTTGAGCAGACCCAGAAGAGGTTTACAACAATGATCCCAGGGATGAAGTGCTTGTCATATGAAGAGCAGTCGAGGACTCCACGTGCTTACTCGATGGAATTTAGAAAGATGGGGATGGGAAACTCATTGAAACTTACAGGACACGGACAGGTCTTGATGGAATGGCTGAGCAAACACTGCGACCTGAAGACACAGTCTCAGAATGAAGGGGCAACTCTTTACAACTGTGGAAGAATTTGACCAAAATTGACATAAAACTGTGTAGAGGCCATCTTGTCACAAAGCAATTTTTGTAGTAAGATTTTAGCCTGCTAGTCATAGTACTGTCTGAGCCCTGGCTGAGGAATTCTGTTTTGATGGCCTGATCTTGCAGTGACAGGCTGCCTCTGCTCCTCAGTGCCATTAGACAGCGCTATTTCAAAGAATGATGTTTTATTTCTCTCTATCCCTTATCGGTTGTCCCAGCCGAGCTGAACCTACAGTATAAGATCATATTCAGTTTTGTAGACATTTAGAAATGTAGGTTCGGACAATGTATGGGAACCTTACGACTAGCCCAGGTTACGTTACTAATGGGCAGTGGGCTTGTATTTTACGATGTCACTTGTAACATTGTGTATTTCATTGAAATACATCGGACTTTGTTCTGAACGAAGATATATTCCCTATAGCCATGATAAAGCTAGTTAATTGCTCAAGGTATTGTCTCCTGACTATATTGTTTTAACCGATTCAGCCAAGATTTATTTTTCCCAACAACAACTGAGATGAGAAGGAATTTCCTCAGCCAGAATGTGGTGAGTCTATGTAACTCATTGCCAAAGAAGGCTGTGGAAGCCAAGTCACTGAGTGTATTTAAGACATTTCTAGACAGATTCTTGATTGGTCAGGGGATCAAGGGTTGTGGTGAGGAGGCAGGACAATGAGGGTGAGAAACTTGATGGGCTGAATGGCCCAATTCTGCTCCTATTTTTTATGGTTCTAATGATCTGTCCATTTTCAGATGGACCAGCTCCATCAGTAGGAGGTTTCTGAGCCCATGTTTAAAGTGGGGTCCCACGTCAAGTCCTTTCCAGCCATCTCCAGCCAGCTCTACTGGGTCTGTTCTGCCAGCAGGACAGGATATATCCGGGGACATTAATGGAGGTGGCTGTGTCTGGTACACTGTCTGTCAAATATGACACTCTCTGTCAAATATGAGTCTGAGTAGTCTGTGAGATTGCTCTCCAAACTTTGGCACAAGCCCCTACATGTTAGGAAGGAGGATTCTGCAGAGTCAACACAGCTGTTTTTGCTATTATTGTTTCTGGTGCCCAAATTCTTGTCTGGTGGTCGTCCGGTTTCATGTCTTTGTTGAGACTTTGTAGTGTTTGATCAAACTGAATGGCTTGCTAGTCCATTTCAGAGGGGAGTTGAGAGTCAATCATATTGCTATGGCTCTGGAGTCATGTGTCGACCAAACATGAGGATGGCAGATTTCCTTCCCTGATATGAGTGAATCAGATGAGATTTCCTGATGATCGACAATGATTTTATCATCTTCAGTACATTCTTAACTCCAGATATTTTAGTGAATTCAAATTCCATTATCTGTCACGATGGGATTCAAACCCAGGTCCCAAAAACATTCTGCAATTATTGTCCAGCAATAGTACCAGCAGGTCCTGTTGCTCAAGTTCTTACTCATCCCACACTTCATTTAAGTTTTCATTCTTATGGGTGAGCTCAGTCTAGTGTGGGGAGGCTACTTAACTGTCCAAGCCCTGAAAGCATGGCAAATCCTCCCAGCTCTCATGTCCACCTTGAGTAAATGCCACTGTGCAATAAGCTGGAGCCAAGGCTGACTATTATTTAAATGTGCATCAGAAAGGCTCAATATGTCTCTCATCAAGATCAACTGCTTTCCCATCAATCAAACAACAAACCAGCAATACTCCTCAGGGACAGAGTCGAAAGTGTTTCTGTCAAATATATTGCTGGCCAGTCAGAGTTTTAAGGGGATATAACCCATGTGTATAATGTACAGAAAAGGAGCTTACGATTACTTCAATGGACAATACTCAAGAATCGGTGTCAGGAACTAACCTGCAGGTCGATGTAACCTTCGTCGCTGTTTGCAAGCTTGGAGTACTTCACTTTACTGCTGGAGCCCCCAGCAGCGGCGTTGTTCCGCGAAGGCATCATAACACAGTTTGTCAACAACTAGAACGAGATAAGGGCACTGTGAAGACCACGAAGACAGACCGAGAGATTTGCAAAGAAAAAACGCAGACCTGTGCGACGTGCAAGTGCGTCTGGCATCTCCCCTCCACACTGAGGGAAAAGGCCACTCTGTGTGTGTGTGTGTGTGTAGAGCCATTGGTGAGGGGTGGGGGATTCAGGCCAAAGTGATCCTGGATAAAGATCCAAAGCAGCCATTTCGTACAGAAGGATTCCCGGGGGCAACAATGGCATTTACCGTCTTCATTCCACCCCCCCCCCAAAGTGCGGCGTTGGAATTTCAGCCTGAACCTTGGCCTTTAACTGTCTCGGGGGGACCAGAAGCTGTCACACACCCCCCAAACTAACAGGGCTGGACCCAACAAACAACATCTAACAAGCACGGGGAAAAAAAAAAGTGGTGTCCGGGAGGTAGGTCTGAACCGCTTTGGAAAAGTCCCCCCACCCCCCGGACGCGATTCGGCCGCCGTTACCTGTGAACTGGATCCATCTTCTCCTCACAACTACCTGCTTCCTGTCCGTCCGTCACAAGCCTCCGCCCCCCCGCACTAACGGCCGCAACCATCATTCCGCCCCGAACAAACGTTCCCACCTTCTTCCCAGCACTTCGTTCGCCTCACCCCCATCATGACATGTCTCGTTTCCTCCTCCCATCAGGAAAACACATCAGTTTGGACACAACGCCAAGAGATTGCTATGACTCAGGTTTCTGGTGACAAATTTAGAAAAATAAAAGGATTACCCTCGTTTGTGGCTGCATCATAAACTGTTTTCATCATGCTGATGAAAAACCCACAAGGAAATCCTAATTTGCACATGAGGGGAACCGATTATCTGTTACATGTTGACTTCCAGACTCTGAATTCCCATGAGGACTATTCTTTTGAATTTTTGAGATTCTCCTCAATCCCAAGAATTAATATTTCACACAGCAAAGTTCAGTTGTATTGTTTTCCTCTCTCTCACATATTTCATATGTTAAGGACAGAGGTGCTGTTTCAAGTCCCCAGCACAGATCTTAAGAAGATAAGTCTACAGCTTGGAGTTTAAAAGCCTGAGCATAAGCTCATCCGAGTGCATTAGTTGCTGGAATCCAATAATGCAATAATTTATAATTGTTTCTGTTTATGCTGCTACAAGTGCTTAAGTTTGCTTTCTGAAAAATGTCAAGAGGCTTTCAGTGTAGTTGGCAATGTTTCTGGTTTTGCCCTGCCAGGAAGATTCAGAGCAGATCCCTGTATTGGCTGGGCAAGACAAATGGGGAACACTGTGAGTAAGTTTAAGTTTGGGGACATATATTCCTTTGAGGAATATGTAAAATTATGAGAGCTGCTCATCAACTGGACAGTTTATTTTTTCAACATTGAAGACGCAGTTGGTGTGAACAACAGTTAAGCCTGTGATTCACACTTGATGGAAGAATCTTATTTGTCTGTGTGATCTTTCTGTTCACAAGGCCGCTTTCTGCAAAATACACCCTTTTCTCCAGGGAGGACCGCTCAACTGTTCCAGCTACTCTGCTTAGTGCCTTCCCTGCTGGTTGGTGACGCAAGAGGGGGTGCTTTTCAATTGCAGATTTTAATTGAAATTTTTTTATTCAGTTGAAATCACATTTAAACTTTCCAGACTTACACTTTCCATAAAGAGCTTTGCCTTGGTTCAGAGGAATGAGTTCTGAAAAAAAACAATTTATAAATGTCTTTTGTTGTGGAACAGGTTTGGGGAAATTAGATATTAATGTGATGAAGCCACGACAAAGGAGACCCATGCAGGACAATATTCTGGGGATATGTGTTTGAATCCACTCCAGCAGATGATGGAAGATGATGTGGAAAATTGCCAAGACATTTCCTGTCCACAAAGCGCAGGAAATTTCCAAACTGGCCAATGAACGGCAGGTCAGTCTACTCTTTGTTCTCAACAAAGTAATGGAAAGAGTCATTAACAATGCCATCAACTGGAATTTGCTGAAGAATGACTTGCTCACTGGTGCTCTATTTGCATTTTGTTAGTCCTACTTAATTCACACAGCCTTGGACCAACTGCTCTTAACATCAAAGCAAAATTTGACCAAGGATGACATGAAGGAATACTAGCACAACTAGATTAAATGGGAATCAGGGAAAACTGTCAGCTGGTTGCAGTCATATTTAGCATAAAGGAAAATGGTTGTGGTTGTTGGAGGTTGGTCATCTCAGCTCCAAGATATCTCTCCAAGAGTTCCTCGTGGAAATGTCCTTAGTCCTACCGTCTTCAGCTGCTTCATCGGTGACCTTTCTTCCATTATAACATCAAAGGTGGGTATGTTTGATGATTGTATAATGTTCAGCACCATTTAGGCCTCCTGAGATGTTGAAATCTCCAAATGTAGCGAGGCCTGTATGACATCTAGGCTTGGTGTGACAGTCTGTGTCTGTATGTAGCAAGATCTAAACAATATTTAGGGTTGAACTCATAATTGGCAAGTCACATTCATGCTACAAAATTACAATCTTCAACAAAAGAGAATCTAGTGATCACCCTCTGGCCTAATACCGTCAAAATTAGCCTTTCTCCAATTTAGAAATTCAACTTTTAGATCTGGTCTATCCTTTCCATCACTATTTTAACTGAACTAGCCACATGGACACTGTGGATATGAGAGCAGAACCACAGCCATCTCAGGTGCAAAAGGAGAACTATCATGTCTGCACCGCCTCTTCAAATGACCATCACTACCCAGTGCCAATCTCTTGCTTTTTCCTATGTCTTTGCATATTATTTCGATACAAATTCCAGTACCCTATTTGCAGAGCAGATAAGACACTGAGAATTATGGAGCAAGTAACTCAACTTCTCACAAATCAAGCCTGACCATCATTTATGAGGTACACGTCAGGAATGTGATGGAATATTCACCCACCTGGATGAATGCAGCTACAATACTCAAGGAGATTAAAAGCATTCGAAACAAAACAATTCACTTAATTGACCTTCAACAATCACTTCCTCCACTACTGTCAAACATGCACTGCAACAATTCTGCTGTGCTCCTTTGGTGGCCCCTCCAAACTTGCAATCTCGACGCCTAGAAGGACAAGGTCAGCAAATACATGGAAACTACCACCTGCAAATTCCCATCCAATTCACACACTTAGAAATTGGAGCTGTTCCTTCACTGACAATGGCTTAAAATCCTGGAAGTCCCTTCATAACAGCACTGTGAATACAACAAGGTATAAATTCAAATAATTCAGTTTAAGGGAGAGCAACTTCAGTCTCAAAACCAGTCTCCTCAATTTAAAAAAGAGCAATTACAGAAGTACAAAAAGAGTTATCTGAAGTGAGGTAAGAAAATAGACGAAGGGCTGAGACTAACTGTCAGTACAGGAACAGTGACAGACATTCATATAGACATTTCACGTTGCTCAGCAAAAAATTATTCTGGTCAAAAAGAAGACTTTGAAGAGAAGGATGAATCACCTGTGGATAACAAAAATAGAGAGTTTTTGATTAAAATTGCGGCACACACAGCAGCGAAAACTTATGTTCTTTGGGACCAATACCAGATGACTGAAAGCTAAAAAAAGAGAAAATTGCTTCAGAAAGTAAATTTAGTTGAAGACAAAAAAACTGCAGATGCTGGAATGCAATGTAGACAAGCAGAAGGCTGGAAGAACACAGCAGAGCCAGGCAGCATCAGGAGGTTGAGAAGTCAACGTCTCAGGTGTAACCCGTATTCAGGAGTAGGGATGGGTGTAAGGGGAGTTGCAGATAAAGGTGGGGAGGGGGTGGGGGTGGGGGAGGGTTATGGATGGGGAGAAGGTTGGAGTGGTGGGGCAGTGATAGGTGAACACAGGTGGAGGGTACGACCTGATTGGTCAATGGGAGAAATGAGTCCAGTTGGTAGCTGGAAGGAAGGGTCGCTTAGAGGAATGGAAGCGGGAGAGGAACTGAAAAGGGAGTTGGGGGATGGGAAGGGAGGTTATTTGGAATTGGAGAACTCAAGGGACTGCATGGTGGCTCAGTGGTTAGCATTGCTGCCTCACAGCGTCAGGGACCTGAGTTCAATTCCCGTCTCCACACTGTCTGTGTGGAGTTCACACACTCTCTCTATGTCTGTGTAGGTTTCCTCCAGGTGCTCTGGTTTTCTCCCACAGTCCAAAGATATGCAGGTTAGGTGAATTGCCCAAAGTGTTAGGTGCATTGGTCAGAGGGAAATGGGTTTGGGTTCGTTACTCTTCGGAAGGTTGGTGTGGACTTATTGAGCTGAATGGCCTGTTTCCACATGTAGATAATCTAATCTAATGACATCAATGTTGAGACCTCCGGCTGAAGGCTGCCCAGCCAGAAGATGAGGTGTTGTTCCTGCATTTGCAGTCTGAATTGCTGTGACAATGGAGGAGATGGAGGATGGTCAAGACCCCACACCAAGAACATCTTCCCCTCAACCCCCCTCTGCCTTCACCAATCCTTGGTTTGTGCCAGTCTCCCCACCAAACCACCCTCCCCAACACCCCCCGAGTCCCTCCCGATACCTTCCCCGCAACCATAAAAGATGCAAACCCAGCACACTACACCCCTCATCTCCATCCTCAAACAGGGCCTCAAACAGTCCTTCCAAATGAGACAGAGGTTCACCTGTCTGTCCTCTAACTTAGTTTACTGTATCTGGTGTTCCTGATGTGGTCTTCTCTACATCGGTGAGACCAAAAGTAAACTCAGGGCACGCTTTGCCGAACACCTCAGCCAGGCCCGTGGGGCCAACCTGACGCCCAGTCACCTCCCATTTTAAATCCCTGTCCCACTCCCTTTCCAACATGACCATCCTTGGTCTCCATTGCAACGACAAATCAAACTGCAAATTGGAGGAACAACACCTCATTTTCCAGCTGGGACAGCCTGGAGGACTCAACATTGAGTTTCTCAAATTTCAAATAACTTCACTTCCCATCCCCGACTCCCTTTCCAACCGCTCCCCCTCCCTTCTATTCCTCTAACTGACCCTTCCTTCCAGCTACCAAACGGATTCATTTCTCCCATTGACCAACCAGGTCGTACCCTCTACCTGTGTTTACCTATCACTGCCCCACCCACTCCGCCCCTCTCCCCATCCATAACCCTCCCCCACACCCTCCTCCCCTTTATCTGCAGCTCCCCTTACACCCATCCCCCAGTCACGAAGACGTGTTACACCCAAAACATTGACATCTCCACCTCCTGATGCTGCCTGGCTTGCTGTGTTCTTCCAGCCTCCTGCTTTTTTAGGAAAGTAAATTAGCAAGAAACATAAAAAATAGATTGTAGCTTACAAGGTGTGGACTTGTTGGGCCGAAGGGCCTGTTTCCACACTGTAAGTAAAGTAATCATAAATGCAAGACTTTAAGGGGTGGCACGGTGACTCAGTGGTTAGCACTGCTGCCTCACAGCACCAGGGTCCCAGGTTCAATTCCAGCCTTGGGTGACTGTCTGTGTGGAGTTTGCACATTGTCCCTGTGTCTGCGTGGGTTGCCTCCCACAGATGTGCAGGTCAGGTGAATTGGCTACGCTAATAGGTACATTAGTCAGAGGGAAATGGGAGTCGGTGGGTTACTCTTCGGAGGGTCAGTGTGGACTTGATGGGCCGAAGGGCCTGTTTCCAGACTGCAGGGAATTTTTAAAAAAATCTCTGCTCAGTAGCAAGCCACTGAGTGCCGATGATATCCCAAACTGTAAACACATTTTGTGGTTTTCCCGTTGAAGAATACATAACGGCAGGGGTTTAAAAGGCATTTTCAACTATGCTGGAATGGACAAGTAGAACTGAATACTGTTTTATACACCAGCCTGTATTTGAGCATTGGACTGCTGTGAAGGTCATGTCATAAAGCTTTCTCCTGGTCTCCCTGTGTTGCAGGTTAATGAAAATGCTTTCTCACTCTGAGTGTTGCAAAATAAATTAAAAGGGAATCCAGACAAAGAAATTTCCATCAATCTACGAAGAAGAGAATCTCAAAACTCATCTGTTCAACTGCCAGTCAACACAACTAATGCAACCAATAAGGCTGCAACATCATCTTATCTGTATGTTATGTTAAATTCAGAAATGATCAGTACAACCTTTTTCACTTTTAACATTTTGGACTCACCTCTTATTTATGACCTATGCGTATCTGTATTGCATTATCAATTTTCTTCACGTTTCAGAAATAATAAACTCGGTCTTTGTTAAATCAATAAAGCCAGGCTAAATTTGCTCCTTTTAAAGTTTAAGTTCATTTTATCAACAAATTATAAAATTTTAATTTTTACTTTTCACTTAACTTGAAGTTAACCCTGTTGCAATCAGCCATGGGATGGTTGAATAAAGAAGGGGAGCTATTTCATCTTTCCTTACCTGATTTGGTGTATCCTGTCTGAAAGCACAATGGATTGAGGAACATCACCCAGGATCTTGATATAACAAGAGTGATTATGAGAAAACAGTGGCAGCCAACAGAAAGGAAAATCCCAAATTTTTCTGCAGGCATATCAATTGTAAAAGATAGTAAAAGGAGCAATGGGGCTGATTCAGGGCCAAAGGATGGATTTACAGATGGGAGTAAGAGGCAAGACTGAGAGTTACGTTGATATTTTGCATCTGCCTTGATCAAGGAGGTAGATGCTACATCAGCCATGGTGACATAGGAAGAGATTTTATCACTCAAAGGGTTCGAAATTGATAAGGTGCAAATGTTGGATAGGCTATTGATAATTAAACTTGATAATGCACCAGTACCGAATGAAACGCATCCAAGGACATTGAAGGCAGTCACAGAGGAAATTGCAGGGGCACTCATCACAATATTTCAGTTTTCCTTAGAATTAGGGGAGACACCAGGGGACTGGAGATTTGCAGACGTTACGAGCTATTCAAAAAGGTAGTAAAAATAAGTCGCGCAATTACAGTCCAGCCAGTTTGATTTCAGTGGTGCAGAAGCTCCAATAAATAATTATTTATACACTTAATGGTAAAGTCCTCAGGAGTGTTGCTGAACAAAGAGACCTTGGAGTGCAGGTTCATAGCTCCTTGAAAGTGGAGTCGCACGTAGATAGGATCGTGAAGAAGGTGTTTGGTATGCTTTCCTTTATTGGTCAGAGTATTGAGTACAGGAGTTCGGAGGTCATGTTGCAGCCAACCAGATATCCAAAATTAACCTAGTCCCATTTGCCAGCACTTGGCCCATATCCCTCTAAACCCTTCTTATTCATATACCTTTTAAATGTTGTGATTGTACCAGCCTCCACCACTACCTCTGGCTGCTCATTCTAGACATGCATCACCCGCTGCATGAAAAAGTTGTCCCTTAGGTCTATTTCAAATCTTTTCCTCTCACCCTAAACCTATGCCCTCTGGTTCTGGACTCCCCCAACCTGGCGAAAAAATCTTATCTATTTACCCTATCCATGCCCCTCATGATTTTATAAACCTCGAGAAGGTCACCCCCCAGCCTCTAACCCTCCAGGGAAAACAACCCCAGCCTATTCAGCCTCTCCCTATAGCTCAAACCTATAGCTTGTCCTGAGATATTTTGTTGACCTATATTCTGGGTGAGCTTGCCAATTGGATACATAATTGGCTTAATTGAACATTCTGGGTAATCGAAGATGGAGGATGGGAAAACTTTCTGGCTATAACAGGGTGCTCCTTTGTTGAGGTATTTTAGATGTTGGCAGTGATTTCCTCGAATTCCAGGAGCAGCAATTACTGTTGCAATTGTTTTGGAACGCTGAAAAAAAGTCAAATCAACAGCACTTTTAAAAGGGAGAAAGACAGACAAAGGCAGCAAGCACATGGTCTGTAAGGGAGAGAGAGAACGAAACCCACACTGCTAACTGACGCAGCAGTGAATTTGCAAAGTTACTGCCTTTGCTGTTTGAATTCATGTATCGCTGGACATCGGAGTGTGTCTAGGAAAACTTAACAAACAGAGAAATTCACAACTGATCTTGGAAGAACCTGTTTGGGAGAGGTCACAGCATAGAAACAGATAAATAAATAGTTTAAGTATAGCCTTGCTGAAAATCTACTTTTGTGAGTCCAATGGGTTCTTTCTTGATTTTATGTGTTTTATTGGGATATGTCTCTTGATTAATTTTTTAAAAATATAAGCCATAAGTATAAGTTAGGCTGGACCAGTGTTTTATAGAGCAATAACATGGTGTTATTTTCTGAGTCTGTCGATTGGAAGGAGAATAATGGCCTTTAGTAGAGTGACATGCTCTTCTTGGCAGATGTGGGAGTTTTGGGAGAGTTTAAGGGTGACTGGGGATTATATCTGCAATAAATGTCATTGGTTGCGATACTGTCATGTCGAATGGATCAGTTGTATCGACAGTGAGAGGTAATGAGAGATCAGAGTGGTGTGTTGCCTCCCTGGTGCTCGGATCAAAGATGTCTCAGAGAGGGTGCAGAATGTTCTCAAAGGGGAGAGGGACCAGCAGGAGGTCATTGTACATATCAGTACCAACAACATAGGAAGGGAAAGGTTGAGATTCTGAAGGGAGAATATAGAAAGCTGGGCAGGAGCTTAAAAAGGAAATCCTCGAGGGTAGTAATATCTGGATTACTCCCGGTGCTACGAGCTAGTGAGGGTAGGAGTACGAGGATACAGCAAATGAATGTGTAGCTGAAGAGCTGGTGTATGGGAGATGGATTCATATTTTTGGATCATTGGAATCTCTTTTCAGGGAGAAGTGACCTGTACAAGAAGGATGGATTGGACCTGAATTTGAAAGGGACTAATATATTGGCAGGGAGATTTGCAAGAGTTGCTCGGGAGGATTTAAACTAGTAAGGCTGGGGGTGGCAGGGGGTTTGGGGGGGTGACCCAGGGAGATAGTGAGGAAAGAGATCAATCTAAGACTGTTACAGTTGGGAAAGGGAACAAATCAGACAATCAGGGAAGGCAGGAACAAAGCAGAGAACAAGGTGGGACTGATAAATTAAACTGCATTTATTTCAATGCAAGAAGCCTAACAAGGAAGGCAGATGAACTTAGAGCATGGTTAGGAACGTGGGACTGGGATATCATAGCAATTGCAGAAATGTGGTTCAGGGATGGACAGGACTGGTAGTTTAATGTTCCAAGATACAAATGCTATCGGAAGGATAGAAAGGGAAGCAAGAGAGATGGGGGAGTGGGGTTTTTGATAAGGGACAGCATTTCATCTGTACTGAGGGAGGATATTCCCGGAGGTACATCCAGGGAGGTTATTTGGGTGGAACTGAGAAATAAGAAAAGGATGATCACCTTTTTGGGATGGTATTATAGACCCCCCTAGTAGCCAGCAGGAAATTGAGGAACAAATTTGTAAGGAGATTTCAGTTATCTGTAAGAATAATAGGGTGGTTATGGTAGGGGACATTAACTTTCCAAACATAGACTGGGACTGCCATAATGTTAAGAGTTTAGGTGGAGAAGGTTTTGTCAAGAGTGTACAAGAACATTTTTTGAGTCAGTACGTAGATGTACCTACTAGAAGAGGTGCAAAATGTGACCAACTCTTGGGAAATAAGGTCGGGCAGGTGACTGAGGTGACAGTGGAGGAGTACTTTGGGGCAAGTGACCATAATTCTATTAGCTTTCAAATAGCGATGGAAAAGGATAGAACAGATCGAACAGCTGAAGTTCTCAAGTGGACAAGGCTAATTTTGATGGTATTAGGCAAGAACTTTCAAAAGCTGACTGGGGACAGATATCTCCAGGTAAAGGGACGGCTGGAAAATGGGGAGTCTTCAGAAATGAGATAACGAGAGTCCAGAGACAGTATATTCCTGTTCGGGTGAAAGGAAGGGCTGGTAGGTGTAGGGAATGCTGGATGACTGGAGAACTTGTGGGTTTGGTTGAGAAAAAAGAAGTATATGTCAGATATACACAGGAAAGATTGAGTGAATCCTTAGAAGTGTATAAAGGCAGTAGGAGTATACTTGAGAGAGCAATCAAGAGGGCAAAAAGGGGACATGAGATAGCTTTGGCAAATATGGTTATGGAGAATCCAAAGGATTTTTACAAATACATTCAGGACAAAGGGGTAACTAGGGAGCGAATAGGGCTCCTCAAAGATCAGTATAGCAGCGGTTGTGTGAAGCCGCAGGAGATGGGGGAGATACTGAATGATTTACTGTGGAGAAGGACATGGAAGATGTGGAATGTGGGGAAATAGTTGGCGCCATATTAAAAACCGTCCATTGAGGAGGAGGTGCTGGATGTCTTGAAATGCATAAAGGTGGATAAATCCCCAGGACGTGATCAGGTGTACCCTAGAACTCTGTGAGAAACTAGGGAAGTGATTGTCAGGCCCCTTGCTGAGATATTTGTATCATCAATAGACCCAGGTGAGGTGCCAGAAGACTGGAAGTTGGCTAACGTGGTGCCACTGTTTAAGAAGGGTACTAAGGACAAGCCAGGGAACTATAGACCAGTGAGCCTGACACTAGTGGTGGGCAAGGTGTTGGAGGGAATCCTGAGGTGAAAAATATATTGCTGGAAAAGCGCAGCAGGTCAGGCAGCATCCAAGGAGCAGGAGAATCGACATTTCAGGAAGAAGAAGGGCTTATGCCCGAAATGTCGATTCTCCTGCTCCTTGGATGCTGCCTGACCTGCTGCGCTTTTCCAGCAACACATTTTTCAGCTCTGATCTCCAGCATCTGCAGTCCTCACTTTCTCCTAGGGAATCCTGAGGGACAGGATGTACATGTATTTCAAACGGCAAGGACTGATTAGAATTATTGACATGGCTTTGTGTGAGGGAAATCATGTCTCACAAACTTGATTGAGTTTTTTGAAAAAGTAACAAAGAGGATTGATGAGGGCAGAGCGGCAGACGTGATCTATATGGACTTCAGTAAGGCGTCGACAAGGTTCCCCATGGGAGACTGATTCGAAAGGTTAGATCTCATGGAATACAGGGAGAACTAGCCATTTGGATACAGAACTGGCTCAAAGGTAGAAGACAGAGGGTGGTGGTGGAGGGTTGTTTTTCAGGCTGGAGACTTGTGACCAATGGAGTGCCACAAGGATCAGTGCTGGGTACACTACTTTTCATCATTTATATAAATGATTTGGATGTGAGCATAAGAGGTACAGTTAGTAAGTTTGCAGATGACACCAAAATTGGAAGTGTAGTGGACATGGAAGAAGGTCACCTAAGATTACAATAGGATCTTGACCAGATGGGCCAACGGGCTGAGAAGTGGCAGATGGAGTTTAATTCTGATAAATGCGAGGTACTGCACTTTGGGAAAGCAAATCTTAGCAGGACTTATACACTTAATGGTAGGGAGTCCTCGGGAGTGTGGCTGAACAAAGAGACCTTGGAGTGCAGGTTCATAGTTCCTTGAAAGTGGAGTTGCAGGTAAATAGGATATTGAAGAAGGCTTTTGGTATGCTTTCCTTTATTGGTTAGAGTATTGAGTATAGGCGTTCAGAGGTCATGTTGCAGCTGTACAGGACATTGGTTAGGCCACTGTTGGAATATTGCATGCAATTCTGGTCTCCTTCCTATCGGAAGGACGTTGTGAAATTTGAAAGGGTTCAGAAAAGATTGACAAGGATGTTGCCAGAGTTGGAGGATTTGAGCTATAGGGAGAGGCTGAACAGTCTCGGGCTGTTTTCCCTGGAGCATTGAAGGCTGATGGGTGATCTCATAGAGGTTTATAAAATCATGAGGGGCATGGATAGGATAAATAGACAGTCTTTTCCCTGGGGTGGGGAGTCCAGAACTAGACGGCATAGGTTAGGGTGTGAGGGAAAAGATATAAAAGGGACATAAGGGGCAACTTTTTCACAAAGAGGGTTGTGCATGTGTGGAATGGGCTGCTAGAGGAAGTGGTGGAGACTGGCACAATTGCAACAATAAAAAGGCATCTGGAAGGGTATATGAATAGGAAGGGTTTCGAGGTATATCAGCCAAGTCTGGCAAGTGGGAGTAGATTAGGCTGGGATACCTGGTCGGCATGGATGAGTTGGACCGAAGGGTCTATTTCCGTGCTTACATCTCTATGACTCTACGAGACAGAGGGTTTTAGATTCAGATTAGATTACAGTGTGGAAACAGGCCCTTCGGCCCAACAAGTCCACACCGACCCGCCGAAGCGAAACCCACCCATACCCCTAAACTAACACTACAGGCAATTTAGCATGGCCAATTCACCTGACCTGCACATCTTTGGACTGTGGGAGGAAACCGGAGCACCCGAAGGAAACCCACGCAGACACAGGGAGAACGTGCAAACTCCACACAGTCAGTCGCCTGAGGCGGGAATTGAACCCGGGTCTCTAGCGCTGTGAGGCAGCAGTGCTAACCACTGTGCCACCGTGCCGCCCACGGGTTATAGTGGAGGGTTGCTTTTTGGACTGGAGGCCTGTCACCAGCGATGTTCTGCAGAGATCAGTTCTGGGTCCTCTTTTGTTTGTCATTTATGTGAATGATTTGGATGAGAATTCAGAAGGCATGGGTAGTAGGTTTGTGGATGACACTAAAATTGGTGTCACAGCAGACAGTGACGGATTACAAAAGGATTTTGATCAAATGTGCCAGTGGGCTAAAAAATGGCAGAGGGAGTCCAATCTGGATAAATGCAACGTATTGCATTTTCATACAACAAACAAGGGTAGGGCTTATACAATTAATGGTAAGGCCTTGTGCAGTGTTGTAGAACACAGGGATTTGGGGGGTGTGGAATGAACTTCCTCAGGAAGTGGTAGATGCAGGTACAATTACAATGTTTCAAAGACATTTGTTTAGATACATGAATAGGAAATGTTTGGAGGGTTATGGGCCTTGAGCAGACAGGTGGGACTAGTTTAGTTTGCGATTATGTTCAACTTGGACTGGTTGGACTGAAGGGTCTGCTTCCACGCTGTATGAGTCTATGACTATATGAGATCGAGGGACAACTTCAAAATGGGCACATGCTATGAAATTTGGAAATAATGTAAACTGGAACAATAATGTTAAACTCCAAAATGAAATGAACAATGTGGCAGATGAGCAGATCAGTGGCAGATAAAGTTCAATGTGGAGAAGTGTGAGAGGATGAACATGGAAGAAATATAAAATAAGGGGTAGAATACTTGCAGAAAACACTTGTTAGACCATAGTGGCAGTATTATGGATAGTTTTGGGTGCCATCTTGTACAAAGGATGTGAATGCTCTTAAGAGAATGCAAAAGCGTTATACAAGAATGGTTCCACAGATGAGAAACCAGTTATGAGGATAGATTAGAGAGGTTAGGATTGTGCTCCTTGGAGAGATAACTCAAAAGAGAACTGATCGACCTTATCAAGATAGGAAGAAACTATAACTGCACATAAAGGATCAAGAACTAAAGGTCACTGACTTAAAACAATTTGCAAATTACCAAATGTGATATAAGAAAAAATATTTTTTTACACAACAAATGGTTCAAGTCTGGAACGCATTGCCTGGTTGTGTGGTGGAGGCAGAGTCTACTCAGGCATTCACAAGGTTGATTATTTAAATAGAAACAATGCACAAGAATATGGTGGAAAGTCAGGCAAACAGAACCAAGTCATCGTGCTGGTTGGAGAGACAGTGCGGTCGTGATGGGCTTAATGGCTTCCTTCTGTGCCATGATAGCTCTGTGATTGTTTTGATATAGTACGGCAGATGCAAAAGGGCTGGGAAATAAACTGAGGCAAACAAAGTTTAACCCTGTACTACATCCATGTGACCCCCATCATCAGGTCAGATGGTAGTTTGTCAATAATTGCACATAGATTCCACAGTGTGGAAGCATACCCTTTGGCCCACCAAGTCCACACCGACCCTCCAAAATGTATCCCATCCACTCCCCCCGACCATATCCATGTAACCCTAAATTACCCATGGGTAATCCACCTGACTTATACATCCCTGGACACTATGGGCAACTTAGCAGGGGCCAATCCATTTAACCTGCACATGTTTGGATTGTGGGAGGAAACCAGAGCACCTGGAGGAAAACCATGTTGACACAGAGAGAACGTTCAAACTCCACACTGACAGTCAGTCAAGGATGGAATCAAACCCAGGTCCCTCGTGCTGGGGACTGAGCCACCATGCCACCCCACAACTTTTCAGATCATGAAGCAGACCATGTCCAAATGCAACAAGGCCGAGACAATATCCGGGTTTGGGCTGACAAGTTGCAAATCACACCTGTGCCACACAATACCCAGGCAATGACCATCTTCAGCAAGAGACAATCTCACCACTGCCTTTGGACATTCAGTGGTGTTACCATCACTGAATTCCCCCACTATCTGCATCCCAGAGGTCACCACTGATCAAAAACTGACTGGACTCACCACACAAAATACTGTGACCACAAGAGCAGATCAAAGGCTAGGAATCCTGCAGCAAGTAACTCACCTCTTAACTCCCCAAAGTCTGTCCACATTCTAGAAAGCAAGCCAATACCCACCCACTTTGCCTGCATGATTGCAGCTACCACAAAACTCACCAAGCCTGACATCATCCAGGACAAGACGCAACATCCGCAATCACATGAATTCATCCATCCTCCACTCTGCTCAGTTGCAGTACACAAGATGCATCGCAGAAATTCAGCAAGGCTCCTCAGACGGCGCCTTTCAAACCCACGGTCTATTCCATGCAGAAGGACAAGACTGCAGATGCTGTACATGGAAACATTATCACCTGCAATTTCACCAACAAACCACTCACCATCCTGACTTGGAAATATGTCACCGTTCTTTCAATGTCTCTGGATCAAAATCCTAACTTTCTTCCTCACAGCATTGTGGGTCGACCAACAGTAGCTCAAGGGCAGCAGACATTTTTTTAAAAATCAGACTTAACTTCATGGGTTTGCAGTGTAGTGTTCTATTTGTTCCTTAATCATCTCGTACAGGTTGAATGGTGTTCCACGTGTCATCTGTGATTTAATATTCCTAATGTCGAAAGAGAAAGGTTATCAGGATTTTCAGCAATGATCGTAACAGTGATAAAACTTTGAAACTACTGGCCTTAAACGCTTCGGGATATTCCAAGGTAGTGTAAGAAGTTGGAAAATTGCAAGTCTCTTTTTCATGATGGGACGCACATCTGTGGGTGAAGATTGCACGCATGAACTCCAAAATTAAACGCCAGAAAATACTCACAACATCGGAGCAGCACTGGGCAGCTCCAAGCTCTGGAAAAACTGCTGTCACGCTCGAACAAAGCCCACGCTTGAAGAAAACGGACACTGGATTGAAATTACCTGAGGGCAACACCAGAGCAAGAAGCATCATTTGCGAGAGGAGGACGGATGCCAGTGTTGGAAGAAACACCATTGAACAAATAGACGCAGATCGCTGCCACAGCGTGGCGCTGTTCACCCTCGCAGTCAGTGCGCTGCTATTTTCCATCGCCTCCTGTGGGCTTCGGGAGGTGCACATCTGCTGAACAAAGAAGCCGAGACGCGAGTTGACTTTGATTTGAGGGCAGAGTTAACCCATGGTGTAATATTGCCTGCAAAAGCGCCAGGAAAAGTCAATGAAGTGAAAGCACTAATTAGAGTGGCGCTAAATCACCGTACATGAGGGTATTGAGTTTAGAAAACTCAGCGTACTGCCTGAGCTGCAGGTGTGTATTTCAATGTATGTTTATTAATTTGTGAACCAGTCTCCTATGTCTTTCTGGCTATCTATTAATTCGTGCATCGTCTTTGTCAAGGAAATGTTCGTAGTGCTTCAATGTTTGAAACTCTACCTCAATCGTAACAGCGGGTATACGGGGCGGTAAAACTGAGCCCTGTTCGGTGCTGCTAATTTGTGATAGTTGTGCCGTTAAACTTGTTTGATTACGGCTGGCAGAAAGATTGAAAATCAACCTGAGTTCGGGACGCAGGGGTGTTGTTTGACGTTGGTGAGGGTGGTGAAAGTGGGTGGGAGAATGAAATTGACAAGTCGAATTTGAGAGGAGTGAAACACAAGAGGGGTCTTTAAAAAAAAGGTGCTTCAATAAATGTGTGTGATGTCGATTACATGAATCTTAACAAAGTGAGTGTTGATTCCAAGACGAATATAATGTAAGGCAGAATATTCATAAAAACGTCGGCGGTTGAAATCACAACAGAAAATAGACAAGACGTTACGGCCCTTAAAAAATCATAATTGGGAAACAAATGCCTTTTATTTGAACAAACGAAATTACTCGCAGGTAATTCAATGTATTGGGATATGTTTTCTCTGGAGTGTGGAATCCTCGGGCACGTATAGATTGTGAGGACCGTAAATACGGACTTTTGCTGTCGGTATCATTATGGCCAATGAGGTAGGGGTGATAAATGTATGTGGGGGGGCGGGAAGGTGAGGTCGGTTTGTAAACTTTGAATCTTCGATGTGCAACAGCAAAACATAGCATGCATTTTACGAATAATTGCCGAATAAATAAATACTTCATTGACGGATTCAGTGAGTTCAAAAACTGTGTGCGATGAAACTTCGCCTCAGGCTGTGACATAATCGTATCAAGGACGGCAGGGGGTCCAATTATCCTGCACAGTTTTAATATTCAGCTTCTTATGGGATATAAACTGCTGCCTGCTAATTGTGAGAGTGCATGTAAATACATAATGATTATTGAGTGGGAATGATTCAATCAATCTGTTTATCGACACCACCACCCCACCCCCTCCCATCCCACCGCCTACCGTCTGCTCACCGCCTGTATGTGTTAAACCCGAAGTAAATCGTTGGTTCCAACTAAAATCGTGCATTTTATTTGTCTTCCTACCTGGAGCAATTTTTTTAAAAAAATCATCAGGTCAACACTTCATCGGATTAGAACAGTTGTATCTGAAGGTTAGGGAACCAAATGTAGCACAAAAATAAGGTGTGAAAGCCGAGATCGGAGAGACTGCAGCAAGCATTTTGAATTCGTTGATTATTGTTGATAGTGTATGTGACTGTGTAGCTCTTGCGACTGACAGTGTACTTAGTTTCTCCTCTCGATTTCAAAAACCTCGCAGAACCGACTTCACCAAAGTGTCTGAGAATTTTGAAGGCGGCCAAGATGGGCTGACACAAGAAACGAAACGGACTGAGTACAAGTTAATACAGAAGACTTCAGGTCAGATTAATCAGCCATTGTATTTCCTTTTGCTTTTCGCGGCGCGTTATTGTTCAACGGGGAGGGGAGGTGGGGGGGGGTGTGGGGGGGGGGGGGGGTGCAGTGGGGTTAGGGGGCGAAAGCGATCTGGACTCGGCAAGTCCATCAATACAGAAAAATAAACAAACTCTGAATAGAATTGTCACACTTTGGCTGGGGGCGCTGCGCGGTGTATCTCCCCATGTCAGTTGTTAAATTATTGTGATGTTAATTGATATTACATGAAAAATCTCGAGCAACTGTCAAACTGGACACGGTACTGAGGAAACTTGTGTCAGTTTAATCCATGTAATGGTACGTTCTGATGCATGTTCGGTTCTTCCTCCTCAATGCTGAACAAGAGTTTCAAGCTGATAGGTTTAATTACTGCATCATCCATTTTAACAAGCTGTGGAACACTTCATTTGATCTTGGTTCACAATGTGCCATGTTATACTCTGCCGCTAATCCGTACAGCTATCAAACACGTTATCGTGTGAAATCCTCGATCACTGCACGATGCATTAATTGACAAAATTGGCCAAAAGACCAGGCTCCGGCCGCCAAGGGCAAAACGAGTCAGACGCAAAATCAAACCTTGAGTCGCAAACAACAAAACTGAGTTTTCAAAGTCTGGAGATTTTAGATGTAAAAGTGAAAATAGTCTGTGAGAAAACAGCGCGAGAGGCTTAGCAACATACTTTAGGAGTATAAATAATTTACATGCATATATAAAATATGTGCATGTGTGATATTGAGATTGACCAAATTAACATACTGTGGAAAACAGTTTTCTCACTGTCAAAAGACAACACAGTATATTTAAACAGATATCTAGAACTCGCACCATACATCTGGTCTAGATCATTGTTATCTGAATCTTTGAACAGTTTGCCTGTGGCAGCTGGCTGGGCCTAGCCAGGGTGACAGTGTTCTGACCCGGCTGAATGCTCGCTGTCCTCGGGCAATTGCCCGCAGACAGACGCTCCCTTCAGACCTGGGGCCCTGGCACACGCCTTCCTATTGTCCTCCGGGCCTCACACTTCGCAGCAACGGCAAGATTTCAATAAGGGCAGGAAGGGGACGGGGAGGGAGGGACGGAGTCGATTAGCATTCTCCACACCCACGGCACAAACAGACAAATCCCATTGAAAACCGCCTTCAGATGGCGGCATTTTAACTATTATTTAAACAATGACGAAATTCAACTGATTACTTTCAAGCAGATTACTCACCACTTGCTCGCAGCTGTCATGTTGTTGGACTTCACTCCAATGTCTGATCTCACAAATATTGTACTCATCAACCAGATCTAACTGAACAATTGTATCCGGATCAAAGCAAGGAAGAATCGTTCAACAAAATTGTCGAATTGCAATAAACTAAATATTACAGATGACAAATGGGTCATGACTATTTGGAATAATTAGGACTGTCACCATTTCGAATAAGCTTATCCATTTCGGATTTCGGAGCCAAAAAAAAATCACATTTAATTTGCAGGTCAGAGTGTAATTCCTCAACATCTTTTTACCCCTTCCAAATGAATTTGCTTTATTTTCAAAACAAAGCAACCAATTCGTGATTCTCTGGGAAATACAACAGGGCAACAATTTAAATGGTTGAAAAGTTACTTTCCAACACGGATTCAATTTGTTGAATGGTGTGTTTGGTGTTTGTAAACACCGGGTAAACAGGGCAAGGAATTCACGCCGCAGTTGTATGTCAGGATTTGGGGAAATTATCATCCTTGAATTTCCTCTGTTTTTACACTGGAACATTGTGGACTCCAGACAGCTTTCCACCACGCTTTATCTAGATTCGTTCAATCAGAAATCGTTAATCTATCCTGTGATTATATAAATTCGGTTATTACTGAGAGAAAAATAAATCAGTCTTGGGAATTCCCTCGCCGTTTTAATTGTTATGGTGCTGAAATATGAATCTATTTTCACAAAAAAATGAAAATCAGTTCAAAACATCATTAGAAACAAACACAACGTTGAAGGCGAATAGATCCGTTTTACGCTAGTCCCCGTGCTCCTCTTGGGTGACCACGTCTTTCACTCAATTAGTTGACTGCCGTCAAAAAAACATTGTCTCGATCTGTCCCTTTAAGAGATCTTGGTGACAGCTGAGGGTCGCTCCGGCAGATGGTCTGTGAGCGGAGTTTCATTGTTCCCCATTAAATCTGTTTGCATACCAAGCGTCTCCCCCGCCAACCTCCCCGCTCCCCAACCCTCCCCGCCCCCAGTCTTTGGACGTCTCCCGTTCCCTTTAGGAAAAACCAGTAAAAGGGAAGCGGCCAAACTGAAAAAACAAACCCCCGGCAAAGATAGAGTCACTTCCCAGTGCAACAGTTACATTCAAATGTTAACGAACAGAGCCGTCAAAATAAATACATCAGATGGAAGCGATCGGATGTCGCGGTAACTTGATCCCATCTCTGTTGTACAAACCTCAGGTTCAAGTTTGGACTGATGCGTGGGAATCGCGACAAACGATTTTGCTGATTCTTTCCCCGAGTAACAGACTCACATCGATCACAGACACCGAGCCGATTGCTCGTCCGTGGCCTGAATTGGACCCAGGCAATGATTCAACATCGGAGCAAAGCTCTTCTGAAAAACGCAGCATTTCTCTTCGGGGTTTGCTCGAGTTAAAACATTTTTCTGCCCAACGTGTAGAAAACGACACAAATAGTCGAATATTTGGAAATTAAATTTTCAGTGAAAAGTTGATTCGAGTTTATTACATTGACGAATTTCAATGTATGACAACTTTTCAATGGGTTACAATAATTAATGTGTCAAAAGTCAGGGAAGTTAATATTTAAAATAACCAAAGAACTGCGGATGCTGCAATCTGAAACAAAAACAGATATTGCTGGCGAAACTCAGCAGGTCTGACAGCACCTGTGCAGAGAAAGCAGAGTTAACGTTTTGGGTCCAGTGACCCTTGTTCAAAAGAGACCACACCTGACCTTCCATTCCAGCTTTAAATGACGATAAAGTATCAATAATCACTGAATTTAAATATAGCACATTGAGAAAGTCTGTGTAATCATAAAGGATATATAACGCTTGATGATTATAACGTTCAATATGTATTTAAAAAGATTAAAGTGGATGGTTGTGGGCGGAAAAGAATTTACAAAATACGCAGTGCCCCAACAACGTAAAACCTGGTTTGGGAAGGGGTTGTTTTCATCGGAAACTTCGGCGGTAATTCTTAGAAAAGCTTTCCTTGGAGGTTGCTTTTGATTTTGTGAAGTCTTACATGGGCAGGGCGAGGTGAAAGGAGTTCAATGTCAGGCTGAAATCGGCGGCAAAACATTTTACACAACTGAATCGGGGCCAGGTCAGTATTGACATCAACTAAATGATTTTCGCATCAATCGATGAGTCAGAAGGCCGCCGTGGTGGAACAGAGAGTGAATTACAAGATTAAGAGCAACTAACCCCAATGGAATAGTTACCCCGGGAGATATAGAAAGAAAAGATAGACGAGAATAAATTTGGATGCAGTGTAACTCACGTGAGTGTCAGTGCATGAGACAAAACACACCGAGAAAGAAGAAATCACAAAAACAAAATGAGATACAATGGTGTTTACGGAGAAAAAGACTGATGGAGATAGAGATTTTTTTTAAAAAAATTGAATGTCAATTTAACAGTAACAGGTCCGGAGAGAGAAACAACGAAATAAAAAGTGGCACAGAGAAGGACAAAGACAGATCGTGACAGAGACAGGGACAAGGAGCGACAGTGTCAAACAGTTACACCGAGATTAACAGAAATGGAGAGTAATACAGAATAACAGAGACATTGGCAGGAAACAAGAGGGACAGTGACTTCAGAAAGAGGGAATAGGATATATATATACTGACAGGAACAGAAGGAAACGACGAAAGAGAGACAGGAGAACAATGACTGATGCAGGCAGAGTGACAGGGATAGAGAGATCTGGTGACACTAGTCGAATAAGCGGGGGAGGGGAATGCAGGGACACAGAGAGAGTTGTCCACTTGAGTGACGCAAAAAGTAGTGACAGGTAAAAGTGACAGAGGCAGAGATGTAGACAGATGGAAAGTAACACAAGGGTGACAGAGACAGAGTGACAAGAGTTTAGAGGGAGACATGGGCACTGAATTGCGGATACATTAATGCAGTAGGAATGGCAAGAACAAGCGCAGAGCTCGGAGAGAAAGTAGCAGGAACAGAGATTTTAAAAAAGGAACCGAGACAGAAAGACAACTAATGAACGAGAAAGAAATTGATGAATTGAGAGTGCATGACCTCCCCAACAGACACGCGCACACAATGGATTATAACACCCCCAAACACTATATCAATCAGCGTGAATCTTTGAATTTAGACTGTTTTAACTGACTTTCTACATTCCATCCCTATATTATGGTAATAACATGCCTCCTATTGGTAACAGCTGGGAGAAAGGCGTGCATAAATCACATACTTTATCCAATCTGAAACTCGCCAACACTGATCCAGAAAGCAGAAATGTCGTCGAGACTCCTTCTCCACGCCCCCCGAGCTGTCAGTTAGTGCTGCGGCCCTCCCGCAGTGGGAATCATTCATTAGAGTCAGGACTTTGCGGAATGGAGCTATAGATGTCAGAGCCGGTGAGCGACTCCGAGGCCTCTCACCTCTGCATCTCCATCGCCCTGGATTAAGGGCACTTTCTATTTGTGCGCGGATCAATGTCTCCCCCGTCTTCGGCAAGCAGATGAGGCTTGTTAGCCCGTGATCGATTCCTCGATGGTTTTCTGCTTGAAGGATGACAACACCCAGAGGAGAATAAATCTCCAAAAAAACTTCACTGTTAACCGCCTCAGCGAACTCTGTGACACTGGAGATCTTTTTAAAAACAACTTCTAACCAAATCTGTGCAACTTGGTGTGAGAGAGAGTGGCATAGCGCTTTCTACTCTGGGATTTTTTTTTCACTCAAGAAGGATTCTGCTATCGTCCATTTTTAGATTTCTGTTCTTTTGAAAACGGAGTTCTAATTCTGAACTATTATTTTAAATGTTTGGGATTCAGGACCACTTACCGAGAGGAGCTGATATCAAGGACAAATCGACTGGGAGTGGAATGGACGCTGTTCGATCTTGGGTCCGGACCGTAGGGGTGGTGGCTGCTAATGTCGCGGCACAGAGGTACGGTAAACAACAAACTAAAGTAAAACTACACGGCAGGTTGATTATACATTCAAATAATCTTTGTTTTGGCTGACCACCACACTAAACTCCAACACCCTACCTCCCTCGCACGGCTGAGAAACCCCCTAACAGCTCATGGGCAGCCCAAAATAAACGAAACGCAATTCCTTTCAGTTTTCGACATTTTAAATCCAACAGACAAAAAAAAATACTGAAGGACCAATATTAGAATTTAGTTTGTGTTTGTTGTGGGACCTGAAACAAGAGGGGGAGTTGTTGTTATTGGTGATGGTGGGAGGGGGGGTGCGTGCGGGGGGCGTGGGAGTTGGTGAGACAATTAATTTTATGGAACAAGGCAGCGACAATTCTGCTTGTCCCTCCAGTACAACAGTCATCTCCAGGTGTACCGAGGAGATATTTCATTAAACTGTTGTACCAGATGTTCAATGATGGGTTAAAATGGGAGAGGCAATCGCGCGCTCTTTAACATTGACCGCACGGGTTTTTTTAATAAAAAAAAGAGGACAAAAGGCAAATTTGAAATTATTGGCCCGAATCTTTGGGCAAGGTTTGCTGAATATCCCTCCCAGGTGTAACAGGATCCAAGGACCTCAAAGCGCACTGACGATATTTTGAAAGAGTCGCAACTTGAGCCAGGCGGAATTGACAATCTCTTAAGATGCTGTTTTAGGAACTCAACGAATCATTATATCTACATTCAATCCAAAACAATCACCTGCACTTTGTAGCAACACTACTTTAAGTCGTTTTTTTTTGGTAAGGTTAAAATAAGCACAAATCTTAGGACCTTCAGTAATATTTTTAAAAAGCTGATTAAGTTTTTTTAAAAATCTCCTGGCCGAGTTCATAATTTGAAGAGGTTTGGCTCCAGCACGCACAGTTTCTCCTTTTCTCCAATTGGTCAATTTGAAATGAAATTCACTTCTTGAAAAGTCAAATATTTTTTCAATAAAACCCAACAACAACATGAGATGGAGAATTCAGTCATACGCACCCGTCCGGTGTGCAGGATGACGCGGAATTATTTTCCCCACTCGCTAAACGTTCCCTCAGCGACTCAATTCCCTTCACTCTCAGTTACTGTGCAAGAATCGCTGACGGCTCCAAATTATCCATCTTCTGTTCATGCCCTCTCCGTTCAAACTGACTGTCAATCATGTTCTGAGAGGATTTTTCTGATCTTAATATTCTAAAATTAAATAACGTTGCGTCCTTTGCTTTTTTGGACAGAAACGTTCTATGTTTCCGATTTCCTTTAACTTCCAGAGATACTTCTGTTGAATGATAAAACAATTCCTCTTTATATCTTTTTATTGCCAGCATTGTAAATTGGTTGTGGTGCACTTATGTTCTCTGGCCTGTTCATCATTTCACATGAAAAGACTGCAATTGTGTGTGTGGTAAATGTCGGGAGTGAATAATAGCGCGGATGTAAGTTTCTAAACGACACATACTTAAATTGCCAGTGCGTGAAACACACAAAATTTCAATTTTAAACCAATCAATTGGAGAAACAGATTCTGACAAAACACGTTTCTCTGTTTTTTTCCTTTCATATGAAGTTGCCAAATAGGCGACAGACCTCCGATTCCGCCACGCATTTTGTTTATTTCATTTGTATCCTTGTTAGAGGGAACGGGGTTTATTCTGTGGCATGAAGTTGGCCGTGAGGCTATACATGCGCACCTCAACAGATAAATGACCAATCGCAATATTCGCGCTCAGGGATCTGCGCCGATCGGGAAGTTTTTCTTATCCGCTTTCTTCCTCCCTCCCTCCCTCCCTCCTCAGCGGCGTGGCTCTGGCTAGAGCGCACTTCGAAAAACAGCCTCCGTCCAATTTACGAAAGTCCAATTTTTTCCACTTCGTTCTGGCACTTTATGACCGACAGGGACAGCCAGTGGAGATCGAGAGAACCACTTTCACAGACTTCGTAGAGAAAGACTTGGTACGTAAAGAAAGCAGCTTCGAATTTAACCTGAGGAACACAAATAAATAGTTGCCAATAACTTGTGTTGCACCCTCAGTGTGGTCATGGGTGAAACGTGTATTTTCTCAATTTTTAGAAAGCGGGCTGTTTCACAGGCTAAATATTTCCGTGTGTGTTCCTTGTTAAATAAACCACCTGCACATTCCAGGTTTGCGCGCTCAACAGCATACTTCTTCCGCCTGAAGGAAATCAAAATAGTTACGTCCAATAAATGGCCTTTCTTAAGTGTTAAATCTTCGAGAACATAACCTTGTCTCAAATTCCAACTGTGATCAAAAGAACAATAGAGCTGCTCGCCAAAGAGTGTTCAATCACAGAACGGAATCCAAGTTTAAAACGAGGAATTCACTCAAGAACGCGCTCCACATCTTTGCATCACAGTCTGCATTTGAGATGTTATCGATCGGTTCTCAGATCACAGAGTCTGATCCGCTCCACGGTGTCGAGCGAGAATGCCGGTCTGGGAACACACCCGGTTCAAGGAGACTTGACTCACGGGAGTTTTACACCGCTCCAAGTTGAATTTCACAGTGACCCACGGCCAGAATTGCCAGTGGACGTCCGGCTGGACATATTCTAACGTTAAGAGTCTTTCACCTGATGGCGTTATCCCAAAATAAACAGAGGCAGAGTGAGCTCTTGCTTCTTGAACATACGAAAGAATTTGTAACTTTTCAGAGAACATGATCTGCTGAAATTGGGCCGGAAACAAAAGTTTCAATTTTCAACCTTGGGCATTATGTTGGGGTTAAACGGTCAAACTCTGTCCTGTGATTTCCCAATTTCAGAGTATTTTGACCAACTTTACTTTCGTAGACAATCATCGCTGCTCATCCTGGTCAGTTTCGCGTCCGTTAAACGCCCATTTAAAAAGATTGCAACTCTTTTGCGAATAATAGTCACTCACCAGCCCCCTCCCGGAATTTCAAAAGCCACGCTAGAATTTGAAATGTTTTACATTGAATCTCAGGGTCGACAGGGGAAGTGGTGACGATCATATGTTGTTGCACTCAAAGGTTTAACCTCAGTCGATTTTCAAGTCTTAAATCTTGCAAGTGCTGCCGATTAATTAACTTTGTAACTGCGGTGACGGTTTCCCTTAAAACGTTACAGACCAAGGAAAACGTGAACATCTAAATGATGTTAAATCTTTTTCAGGAGCCGGGAAACGACAAAACTAACAATGGGACACATTACAAGCTGCAGCTGCTCTACAGTAATGGTAAGTCCGTCCCGAAAATCGTGCAATTAGCCAGCGCAAGGAGGTCATCCGTCTCTGTTAAATCGCGACAATATAAAATATCTGGGGCGATTGCTTGTATTTGGCCCCAGTTCTTCCGAACGCAGTACTGAGCGCGAATGGTAAAGACAGGAATGGAAGAAAATGGAACAAACCATGTTAACCCCGGTCTGCAACTCCTGTAACCCGTACTGTTTATTGACATCAACTATTTCAAAACATAAAAATTCAAATTATTTACAACTCTGCCCAATCATTCAATTGAATATACATTTAATCTCATTGCAGTGACTGGTCGGGCGAAATTTAAACTCGTTCAAAACCTACCTACTGCAAAAAGTTAAAATCGGCTCCAACTTTCCGACTTTGTGTGTGCATAGGTCGGTTCTGGAAAGGCTAACTTTCAGCCGTTCATTAATGAAACTAACGGGGGGAGGGGAAGTTCCCGCTTGCTTCACGCACACAGGCTGAAAGGGATTACTATTTCCTTACAACACCGAGAGCACCCTAGAAATAGACTGCAGAAAATCAGGGACAGTCGTCAATCCATTAGAATAACCCTTAGCAGCGTGTTTTATTCAAAAATAATAACGCCTGCTTCAGCCGACTTGTTTTAACCAAATACTCCATCTCATCAACTAGACAAAGGAGAGCTACTGAACATGACCTATTTGGATTTCAAAAAGGCCTTTCGCAGAAAGCTGTGAAATAAGATCAGATTCCATGGTGCTCGGGGCAAAATACTGACGTGGATGGAGGACTGGCTGACTGACAGAAGGCAGAGAGTTGGGATAAAGGGGTCTTTTTTCAAGACAGCAGCCGGTGACAAGTGGAATTCCGCAGGGGTCAGTGTTGGGAGCACAACCATTCACCTGGTACATCTGGGCGAAGGAAGTAAGGGCATTGTTGCTAAACTTGCAGATAGGCGGAGAGACAGGAAGTGTTGAGGGGGCCAGAGACTGTGGAAAGACTTGGACAGGCTCGGAGAGTGAGCAAAATAGTGGGAGAGGGAATACAATGTGGGAAAGTGTGAGGTCATGTCGAAGAATGGATGCAAAGACTATTTTCGAAATGAAAGGTTTTGGAAATCTGAAGCACAAAGGAACTCGAGAGTCTTAATTCAGAACTCTCTTCAAGTTAACTTGATGTTCAGTTGGCAGTTAGAGAGCAAATGCAGTGTTAGCATTCATTTTGAGGGGCAGAATACAATAGCAGGGGTGTACTGCTGATGCTGTGTAAGGTCTGGTCAGACTGTATTTATAGAGATAAAGTGAGGACTGCAGATGCTGGAGATCAGAGCTGAAAATGTGTTGCTGGAAAAGCGCAGCAGGTCAGGCAGCATCCAAGGAACAGGAGAATCGACGTTTCGGGCATAAGCCCTTCTTCAGGAATTCTCCTGTTCCTTGGATGCTGCCTGACCTGCTGCGCTTTTCCAGCAACACATTTTCAGACTGTATTTATAATATTGTGAGCATTTTTGGGACCTGTCTCTGTGGAAGGATATGCTGGCCCTGAAGGGAGTCCAGAGGAGGTTCACAAAAATAATCCCAAAATTGTAGAGGAGCTAGTTGTATGAGGAAGGTTAAAGACAGGATCTGTACTCAATGAGTTCAGAAGCATGGGTGGGAATGAGGTGGGATGGGCGGGGGTGGCGGAGCTCATTGGAATTTACAAAATACTGAGAGGACTGGACAGCGTGGACGTGGAGAAGATGTTTCCACTAATGGGAGAGACTAAGATCCGAGGGCACAGCCTCACAGTGAAGGGATAGAACTGAGATGAGGAGGAACTTCTTCAGACAGAGGGTGGCAAACTCGTGGAATTCATTGCTGCAGTTGGCTGTGGGAGACCAAGTCATTGAGAGTATGTAAGATAGAGATGGATTGGTTCTTGATGAGTGAGGGAATAGAGTTTTGAGAAGATTTGTAGCTCAGGTTGAGGTTCTGGATGCAGGCTTGCTCGCTGAGCTGGAAGGTTCGTTTTCAAACGTTTGAAAACGAAACTTCCAGCTCAGCGAGCAAGCCTGCATTCAGTACGGGAATCGAAAGTTACTGGGAGAAGGCAGGATGGGGTTGAGAAACATATCAGCCACGGTCGAAGGACGAGCAGACTTGATGGGCTGAGTGGCCTGATTCTGCTCCGACATCTTAGGGTGTTACGGCGACATTTCAAAATAGGTCATCCTTTTGAGTTCTTTTTTTTTCTCAATTATTAGCCTGAGATCTTGTGAAGGATTAGGAACTATATGGCATGACATAGGCACAGTCTGAGTAATTTCTTCTCTCAGAGGGCAGTGAATCTGCGTAATTCTTCACTATAGTGGGCTGGAGAGGCTGCGTTATTCAGTACAGTGAAGACAACATTTTCGACAAATTTTGAACCAGTCAGGGAACCAAGAGTGAAAATGTGAAAATCAATGGAGAAAAAGCAAGGGGAGTTGGGGGTTATCGGTTCAACTATAATCTCAGTAACTCGATGGGTTGGATGGCCTACTTCTAGTCCCCCACCTTATTGACTGCAGGGGAGAGAGTCACTGAACAAATTAGTAACACATACAGTAGTGATTTTATGAAGCTCTGGTTCACACAAACATTGGTCATGGCCACGAAAAAATAAATAAAGCGGAGATAAACTACTAGTGGCTATTCGAGATACAGTTGAACTCTGATTTTTCACAACAACGTACATGTCGGGGTGACAACACTGCAACCTGTTCTCTGTCTGGTCAATTGCAAGTGTATTAAGAAAAGCGAAAAGCAAAAGGTTTCTTGTTGCTGATGTTTTGCTTTTGTGCAGGTATGCGGACGGAACAAGACCTGTACGTGCGACTCATCGATTCAGTGACCAAGCAGGTACAAAGATTGATTGCTTCCCCCCGATATTATCAATGACAAAGAGCATTGCACAAAACCCGCCAATTTCTTCCAAAACCACTATCCTGAAAGCAATATAAATGAAAGCGACGTGAAAAGTCAGCGGTGCAAGGCCGTGTCGAACCATTTGTTACGATTAAACGCACTGTCATCATAGTATTATGCAGACAACAGATCTCATGGATCACATGTGTGCACCAGAAGTTCTTAGCCATTGAGTATTGACATGGAAAGCAAGTGTTACTGATATTCTAGCAGGGTGGGATCTAAGCAGCATGCATTGTAGACGCTTGGCGTGCGATCTTGAATCCTGCGAGTAAATGAGCATTTCAGGATAAATTATGATTTACAAGCCGAAAACATGCCATTCTTGACGATACTTCAGTGCTTACTGGTGACAAATTTGCTTGCGAGAATCAGGCTAAGCTGTGTGCTCGAATAAAGGCAAAAGATGTTGGACACTGGAAACCTGAGACAAAGGGAAAACGCCAGAGAAACCCGACAAGTCTGGCAGCAGCAGTGGAGGGTGAGACAGCGTTGATGTTTCGAGTCCAGTATGAGTCTGAAGTATAAAGTACTAGACTCATTCGGTGTTGGGGGATACATTCTGAAGAGAATGCTAGATTCCAAACTTTAAATCCGTTTCTCTCTCCGCGGAGGCTGCCATACCCGCGGAGTTTCTCCAGCATTTTCTCTGTGTGTTTCAACTGAATGCTCCCGCCCTCAAACATCCCATTGACAGTCTCGCTTTTTATTGTGTGGGCATTTCATTTTCTGCCATGTTGAATCCACATCCCCAAAATGCTGGGGTTCTGGATGACGACTCCAATTTTATTTCCACTACACGATGCCCCCGCACTCCATTGACAATCTGGCCAGGAAAGGGAATGAAGGACACAGTTATCAGCAGGTGCAGAACTTCACACCAATTGCAGACCTGACTTGGAAAAGAGGGAGTAAATCTAGGGGAGAAAATGTCGTCCATTGTATTGTACAAGGATAGTCAAGGATAAGTGTTGAGAGTGTAGTGCTGGAAAAGCACAACAGGTCAGGCAGCATCCGAGGAACAGGAAAATCGATGTTTCGGGCCAAAGCCCTTCAGCCCTGATGAAGGGCTCCGGCCCGGAACGTCGATTTTCCTGCTCCTCGGATGTTGCCTGATTTGCTGCGCTTTTCCAGCAACACACTGTCAACCCTGATCTCCAGCATCTGCAGAACTCACTGTCTCCCATGACAAATAAGTGTGGTGACCTGGCTAATATGCTGAGGTGAACTGTAAATTACCAATATGCTAACGGGAGTTATAAAATCATGGGGGGCATGGATAGGATAAATAGACAAAGTCTTTTCCCTGGGGTGAGGGAGTCCAGAACGAGAGCCGAAAATGTGTTGCTGGAAAAGCGCAGCAGGTCAGGCAGCATCCAAGGAGCAGGAGAATCGATGTTTCGGGCATGAGCCAATGTGTTGCTTTTCCAGCAACACATTTTCGGCTCTGATCTCCAGCATCTGCAGTCCTCAACTTTTTCCAGAACGAGAGGGCATAGGTTTAGGCTGAGAGGGGAAAGATATAAAAGAGACCTAAGAGGCAACTTCTTCACACAGAGAGTGGTATGTGTATGGAATGAGCTGCCAGAGGAAGTGGTGGAGGCTAGTACAATTGCAACATTTAAAAGGCATCTGGATGGGTAAAGAATAGGAAGGGTTTGGAGGGATATGGGCCGGGTGCTGGCAAGTGGGACTAGATTGGGTTTGGATATCTGGTTGGCATGGACAAGTTGGACTGAAGGGTCTGTAGCCGTGCTGTACATCTCTATTACTCTATGACTCTATAAAAGCAAAAAATATGTGGATGGAGGAAATCTGAAATAAAAATTAAAAACAACTGAAAATTCTCAGTCAGTCAGGAGAGAGAAATAAAGACAACATTTGAGATTGGTGACCTTTCACCAGAACGACAAATACATATTTCATTTATAAAGTATATTGAGCTGATACTTGCTCACACATTTCATGGTCATTTGTATGAAGTCATCCCAGCAATGCATATATGGTTGGTCTTCCTAATTTGTTCATTTATTTGATGAGTTTTTGCACTGAAGGAATGGAAAGAATATCCATTTTCACCCAAGTCACGTAAATGTCAATTAATCAAATACAGAATGCTTTATCACAGATATTCCCTCTCTGCCTCAACAATGCCCAAATCACTAAGCACAAATCGTCCCTCGAACCCCTGTGTGAATTTCTTTCAATTTTCATGCCAGACGTGCCTGAAGCCACTGAGTCAGTTTACGCTTTATGATGTTGGGTCACATTCATGAGCTGTGACTCCCCCAAAACATGTTTCACTTGGGAGTCTAAGAGCCAACAATCAGAAGAAATCTTATTTCGCTTGGGGATGAGCAGAGTTGACAGCAAAAGGAAATTTTCATCCGATCAGTCTGGGCCGAATTGAAACCCAAGTCTCAGAGGTGAAAGGATAGTGTCTAACCCAATGCACCAGCTCGTCCCTTAAGTGTTCAATACATTTAACAGCTGTGCACAATATCCCCTGACGCCAACCAAGAAAAAGTTCTGTCAGGCTGTTCAAGGGAACTGTATACTACGAAGTGTAAATTACTCATCCATATAGTTACTCAAATTGGAAGTAGTACCTAATTTTTACTTTATTAAGAGCACATATCTAAGCAGTTGCATTGTGACTTTATAAGCCATGGTCAGACCTTATTTGGTCAAAAACTATTTGAAAAGATGCTATTGGCAGAAGAGGCCATAAAAGTAGACAATCACGATTCAACCAGCTATCAGGATACTTAAGTTCATATGATGCTCAGTAATTGGATCACTGTTCTTTGGAAAAGTGAATTTAAATGTTAAAGAAGAAAAGGGAATTGCCAAATTTGTTAACTGCTCTGAAAACTCAAATATCAGGGGCATGTTCTGTGGAAAAATGCTAAAGGATAATTTTAAGTATGGAAAAAGTGATCAGGAAAACCCTGCCCAACAGACATGATGAGATGTATTTCTGGAGAGAGAAAGACTTGAAGTATCTGTTGGGGTGATGGTTTGGGGGGGGGGTGCTGGTTTCATGTTAAGCCCAAATAATTTTTCTTGTTCTTAACTTTCTTTAAGTTCCAAATGTTTTAGAGATTATCAACCTTACTCTAACTTTCATTACAGCCAATTGTCTACGAGGGTCAAAATAAAAACCCAGAAATGTGCCGGGTACTTCTCACACATGAAGTGATGTGCAGGTAAGGAAAACTCATTGGCAAATCAACCATGCCTTGTCTTGTACTTCAGTTGAAGCATGGTTATAGACTGACCCCGTAATGAAGAATGACTCTGGATCGATACGCGAGACACAAACATCACATTTAAGTTCAGCATCCTACTGTTTTATTGTATTGAATCTGTCTTGGGAATGGTTCAACATTGTGGACCAACTACAATGCTGTTAAATTGAAAGCTTGATTGAGAGAGAAAAAACCTTTAAAACAATCTGAGTTTGATATTTTTGCTAGGTGTTTTAGGGCTGATTTATTAAAGTGAGGGGACGTCATTTCAGGGCTCATCGGAGAAATGGCAATATTCCACAATGGACTTTGCAATTTATGATCCTGTACTCCAAATGGCTTACTGCTAACCCAAGAGCAAAGTGAAAGCTGGAGCTGATTGACATTGGTATCTTTGTTTGTTTCCCTGGAGTCATTTGAACCACTTATTCAGTACTGATGAGAATCTAAAGCTGATGCCCAATTTGATCCTGCCAGTTCCTGCTAACAGAGCTACGTCAAAATGATGTCACAATTCTGTCTTCACTAATCCAGAAAGAAAGATCATGGTAGTGAATCAATTCAACATTATCTTGAAGTGATTTCAGAACTAACTTTTGTTTCTGTAGAACATCATCACAATAGTCAAATGAGCCCTGCCTTACAGATAGCATCATCGTCTACTGTTCGAGTTCCCTGCATGCAGGGACAATGTAAACATGTGAAACTCTTAAACTTTCCTTTGTCATTCTACTGATTTTCAAAGTTGAAGCTTTTTAATCATCTCACGATTTGTTCCAAACGCACATTGTGTTTCTTTTTTTCTCTGCCATTTTGTGGATAATATCACAGATCTTGAATGCACAAGTCTTTCTAACTTCCATCTAAGTTTCTCCATCTGCCAGTTTTGGAATTCCTCTGTGTTTCTGCAGTTATCAATATCAAACTGAGAAACAGGTAATATTGTGGTGTAACAGAGCCAACTGTAGAAGGAGGTGTCAGTTCAATCACTCACTTGAACTGAATTAGCTGGAGTAACTGTGGTGCTATCATTGGGCTATGGAGTGGAACAAAGATCTGCTCGGACACCACAAATGTCAGAAGATATAATCTACAATCTGTCCTTTGTGTCTTTAATTCCCCGTTAATGCAAATCTCGTCAAATTCAACACATGGTGACCAAATCAGATGACCTCTATTCTAAAAACCATTGGAAAGAAGGCTGTATGTTATCCTGATGAGGCATTGAGATATTGAGGCTTTGACCAGAAAAAGGAGGTGTGGCTCAGGTACAGGCAGCTGGAATCAAGGGAATCCCTGGAGGTATATAGGGGGATACTGAAGAAGGAAATCAGGAGGTCAAGAAGGGGGCATGAGATAGCTTTGGCTGAGAAGATTAGGGTGAATCCAAAGAGGTTCTTTAAGTATATTAAAGGAAAAAGAATAACTAGAGAGAGAATTGGACCCCTCAGGGACCAAAAAAGTGTAAAACTGCAAAAGATGGGTGAAGCCCTCAATGAATATTTCTCCTCTGTGCAGTGCAGAAAGACATGAAGATTTGGGAACTTGGAGAAGTTAGTGGTGATATCTTGGGGACTGTCCATATCACAGTAGAGGTGTTGTTGGAAGTATTATAATGTATGAAGGTGGATAAATCCACTGGTCCTAACCAGATATATTCAAGAACACCGCAACAGGATGGAAAAGAGATTGCCGGGGCCCTGGCTCATATTTTTGCATCATCATTAGCCATGGGTGAAGTCCTGGAAGACTGGAAGGTAGTGAAAGTAGTGCCCTTATTCAAGAAGGGCTGCAAAGACAAACCTGGGAAGTATAGACTAGTAAGCTTAACATCAGTGGTAGGTAAGTTACTTGAGAAGATTCTGAGATAAGATACACATGCATTTGGAAAGACAGGATTTGATTAGGAATAGTCAGCATGGCTTTGTGTATGGGGGATCATGCCTTACAAATTTGTTAAGAGTTCTTTGATGAAATGAACAGGAAGGTTGACGAGGGCAGGGCATAGTCTATCTGGATTTCCGTTAGGCCTTTGATTAAGTTCGATGTGGTAGGCTGCTCTGGAAGGTTATCCAGGGGGAGCTGGCAAATTGGATACACAATTGGTTTGATGGTAGGAAGCAAAGGGTAATAGTGGAAGGATGCTTGCTGGAATGGAGGTCTGTGACTAGTGGAGTGCCTCAGGGGTCGGAACTGGGCCCATTGCTGTTTGTTATCGAAATCAATGATTTGGATGAAAATGTTCAAGGCATGATTCATCAGTTTGCAGATGACAATAAAATAGGAGGTATCGTGGATAATGAAGAAGGTTATCAGAAATTGCAGCAGGACTTTGATCAGCTGGGGAAGTGGGCTGAGAAATGGCAAATGGAGTTTAATACAGCTAAGTGTGAGGTCTTGCAATTTGGAAAGTTGGAGTTACATGGTGAAGGGCCTTTAGGAGTGTAGTGGAATAGAGGGACCTTGGAGTTCAGGTACGCAGTTGTCTGAAAGTGGAATCAGAGGGCTTTTGGCACACTGGTTTCATCAGTCAGGGCATTGAGTCTAGAAGTTGGAAAGTTATGTTGCAGTTATACAGGACATTGGTGAGTATTGGAGTACTTGGAGTATTGTGTTTCATTTTGGTCATCTTCCTATTGGAAGGATGTTGTTAAACTGAAAAGAGTGCAAAAGAAATTTATAAGGAGGTTGCCAGAACTCAAGGGTCTGAGTTGTAGGGACAGGCTGGACAAGTCAGGACTTTGCTCTTTGGAGCGTAAGAGACTGAAAGTGTATAAGGTAATGAGAGGCATGGATAAGATGAATGCACTCAGTCTTTTCCCCAGCATTGGGGAATCAAGGATGTGACGGCTTCAGTTTAAGATTAAAGGAGAAAGAATAAAGGGGAACCTGAGGGACAACTTTTTTTTACAGAGGGTGGTATGCATATGGAATGAGCTGCCAGTGGAAGTGGTTGAGGTGTGTTCATTAACAACATTTAAAAGGCACTTGGACAAATACAGGGACAGAAAAGGTTCAGAAGAATATGGGCCAAGTGCAGTGAAATGAGGTTAGTGTTGATGGACATTATGGTCAGCATGGAACAGCCTGGGCCAAAGGGCCTGTCTCTGTGTTGTAGGACTCTATGATGGCTCAGTTATGAAATAGAATCAGCTTGTCTGATGTTGAGCTACACAATTTTGAAAGTGCCCCACTGTAATCCATGCTGAATCAGTCGATTTTGGATGAGGCATCAATGTAGGCATGATCATACTGGCATCAGTCCTCAAATCCACTGAGAAAGCAATTCATCTTGGGTTCCTCCTCCTAATCACTGTCTATTAATTCCTGCTGAATGTGCAAGTGTACGTGTTCTCAGGAGTCATTAAGTGGAGAATCAGGCTTGGTCATAATGGGTGCTGGAAGCAGATTTGTAAATGAAGGTAGTTTAGATTCACATTAGAAGAGCAACCACTTGGGCGAGACATCACAGGTGTGGAAAGGTACACCTCTTCTCAACAAAACACTGGGAGCAAACTTCAGAAAAACAAATACAAAGGGCAAAGTGTATTCTTGGAATCAAGAAAACACAAGTGAATATTACGCCACACCTCCACTGTGCCCCCACAGCTACACATCAGGTCATATTGTGAAAATCAAAAATTATAATTCACAGGTGCAAAACAACACATAACAATGGGAGGCAGTGTTGCAGAACTTATTGGTGGCATGTCATTGCCAGTCAGGTGTTATGCGCCCAAAGAACAAACACAGCAACGTCTATTCTCCAGGGGAGGACCTGTGTCAGATGCTGTGAGGCAGACTGGTGTCTGAAATTCACATTTGGTTTGGATCCAGGATGACATTTCACAGAGCTTTCACTTCCCCATTTGTCAGAAGGACCGTTTCAGTTTCACAATACAATGTGCAACACATTTCTTAGGAGGGTCCACAACACGCTGACCAATTTTTTGTATTTATTCATGGGATGTGGGCATCACTGACATGCTATCATTTATTGCCCATCTTGAACAGTCCAGAGGGCAGTTAGGAGTCAGCCACATTGCTGTGAACATGGAGTCACATGTAGGCCAGACCAGGTTAGCATAGTGGATTTCCAACCGTGGAGGACAATAATAAACCAGTTTTACAGCAATTGACAGGGCAAATATAGTTACCATGAGAGTGGTGTTTTAATTTCCTGAGATTTTTGTTCAATCCACATTTCACCATCTGCCACAGTGGTATTTGAATCCATGTCCCTAGAACATTAGTCTGAAGTCTGGATTACTTGCCCAGTGTCATTAACATGGCACCACCATTTCCATCAGTTGTCACCTCAAAGTTCGATGGATGCCTTCTGGCAAAATCTTCACTGCCTCTGTGTATTATTTGACTATGTGTATTGTTTTGTTACTTCTAGACTTTGGGCATAAGCATCTTTCCATAGTTCAGGGCAGTGTCTGGCTGGCACTCCAGTACTGAGGTGCTGCATCATTAGTGTGTCATCCTTCAGATGAAATGTTGACCCAAAGCTCTGTCTGCTTGGTGCAATAGTTCAGATGAAATGGTAAATTCCCACAACATGATTTAAAGAGCAGCAACATGTTCTTTTGGTAAAGTGGCCAATATTCTTCACTGAACTGACATCACCAAAGCAGTCACCAAACCTTAATGTGGAGTTTGTGCAGCTTTGATGTTTGCAGTGCGAGAATCATCGAGGTTCACAGCACAGAAAATGGCCCTGCTGCCCATTGAGTCCGTATCAGGTAAAAACAACCACCTAAATATTTTAATCTCATTTGCAAATTGGCAATTGCATTTCCTAACATCACAACATCTGTTGTGTTTAAAGATGAAACACTGTCAGAAGTATGTTAAGGTGGTTCTGAGGGATATTGTAAGGAGGTACAGATTTTTTTTTTAAATAAGGTATGACTGTGGGGTGTACCATTTGATTTGCACTGATAATGAAATGGCAGGGACTAAGAAATGGCATGAGGTTGAGTCCCTGACTATTGCATACTGGTTTTAGTGGCTAAACCTTCAAAAAGGGGTGAATTTGGTACAAATTTGTCACCCAAAACAGGTGAGAGCTTCCTTTACATACTTCAAGCAGGGACGGGGGTTGTACCACTTTCAGGATTGCAGTGATTTTGGTCAGTGATGCTGCATTAAACCCATGGGAATCTGGTGGGAAGGGAGGCCTTGGGTGCACTGCAGGTTAGACGGTCCTTTAAGAGGTTTCCAGAACTTCCACTTAAGTATTTCAGGCCACTTGTGGAACTTCTTCTTTGTTTTACATTCAGTGTCAAATTATAGCATTTATTCAAATTTATCTCCGCTGTACCCCATGTTTTATTTATTGCATTAGAGAATTGACTATCACTGATCTTCCAACCTTATGTGCTGAAATGGAAGACTAAGTTGCATCAGACTGGGCAGGCTGTTTGAGAAAAAATTGAATTTAGTTTGAGGGGTGTCCCCTTTAGTTTGAGAGATATCCTATGATCAAGCTCTACAGTTTCAAACAAGGAGTGGTCCTGGACTCCACCACTTCTTGTCTGGTGATCTCCTCTCCTTCATTTTGGCCCACTTCTTCTTAATCTCCAACCCAACTGGCCATGGCAAAGAATCCTGATGGGTTTGAGATCAAGCAAACCCTCAACAGAAATTAATGAGAACTTCTGTTCTCTTTTTTTTGACACTCTTTAAAATCTTTTCCATCTCTATGAATAAGTCTTACACAAGTTCTTCAAATGAATGAAAATTGAGTTCCAAATGTCAGCTCTAATTCAATGGCCATAGAGACATATTTGCAAATCCCATAAACAATGTCAATATTCCAGTACTGTTCAGAGAGGGAGTTTTGGACTTTTACAGGTAAATTGTTTGGAATGAGATGTTCAACTGAGGCCAATTTTGTCCTTTCAGGTGAATGTAAAAGTGCAGAAAACGGGAAAGTGGAGGGCAACAAAAAAGGAGGAGAAAGGATGATGGGAAGAGGTTTGGGAAAAATGGAAATCAGGATTTCTGGGTAAAGAGGAGAAGTGCTATACGCAGCTAATCGTTGTTCCTGCTATATATGTCCAGCCTGTTTCTCACACACCAAATATGCCCAATTAAAAATAGAATATGGGAAATGGGTATAAGGTCTTATTGTAATTTGGTAGTTCCCTACCTCTGAGCCACGCTCAAGTCCCACTTGCCCCAGAGATGTGTCACGGTGTATACGAACAGGGTGATTAAAGATGTGTTCAGAAGATTGGTGGCTGCACGCTATCAGACTAGAGGTTGCTAGTCCTCAGTACCAGAATACAGGAGTAGTAAAGGCAATTCCCCGAGAGACCACATATTTGTCTTCCTACCTTCTTCGAATAGATTCAGTGTTATGACTGAAGTGGTTTGGGACAATGTAGGATCAGCTCTAACCCTGTGCTCTACCTGTCCTGGGACCATTTGATAGGGCCTGTGTAGACAGGACTTTACTTTCAGTTTAAAAAAGTAGCGAAAGTTTTAACATTCAGATTAAGATAGTGGAGGGGGCTTTACTCCAACATTGCCCATAAAATTATCTACTGCTCTGTCGTCATCGTTGTCTACATGGATTTTAGTAAAGCTTTGACATGGTTCTGTATGGTAGACTAATTCGTAAAGTTAGATCACATGGGATTCAGGGAGAGCTTGATGGTAGGAGACAGAAGATGGTAGTTGAGGGTATTTTTTTTGGACTGGCCTGTGACCAGTGGTATTCCACAGTGGGCGGAGCTGAGTCCACTTTTGTTTGTCATTTACATAATCCATTTGATAAAGAATTTCGGAAGCAAGTAAGTTTGTCAATGACACCAAATTGGTAGTATAATAGACAGTGAGAAAGGTTATCTGAGGGATCTTGATCATTAGGGGCAATGGGCTGAGGAGTAGCAGGTGAAGTTTAATTTGGATAAATATGTGCGATAGCATTTTGATAAAACAAACAAGGCCAGGACTTGGACAATTTCTGGTAGGGCCCTGGGTAGTGTTGTTGAACAGAGAGACCTATGGGTTCAGGTACACAGTTCTTTGAAAGTTGCATCACAGGTAGACGGGGTGATTAAAAAGGCATTTAGCACGCTTGCCTTCATTGAATAGACCATGGAGTATATTAACTGGAATGTCAAGAGGCTGTGCTGTATGTTGATGAGGCCATTTTTGAAATACAGTTCTAGTTGCCCTTCGATGGAAAGGGCATCATTAAATTGGAGAGGATCCAGAAAAGATTTACCAGGATATTGCTGGGACTGGTGAGTTTGAGTTGTAGGATAGGTTGGATAGGCTGAGACTTTTTACTGGAATGTAGGAAGTTGAGGGGTGACCTTGCAGAGGCTTGTAAAATCATGAGGGACATAGATAAGGTGAATAGCAAATGTCTTTTCCTCAAGGTGCGGGAATTCAAAACTAGAAAGCATGTTTTTGAAGTGAGAGGAGAAAGATCTGAAAGGGACCTGGGGGTAATTTTTTCACACTCAGAGTGGTTCATATAGAGAATGAACTGCCAGAGGAAGTGGTAGATGCAGGTACAGTTACAACATGTAAAAGACATTTGGATAAGTACATGAATCATAAAGGTTTAGACGGGCATGGTCCAAACACAGACAAGTTGGACTATTTAGTTGATAAGGATGAGTTGGACCAAAGAGTCTGCTTTTGTGCTGCATGACTCAATGACTGTTTGTCTCCCTTTTCAAATCTTCTGTAATGTTCCAGATGTGTGTCCATTTGGTTTGTTACCCTTCTGTCTTCTACAGAAGAAAAACTGAGCCTTTTCAGCCTGTGTATGAAAGTAAGTAACCACAGGCTGAATCATTTTGTTGGGACATGGGACAACACATCCACCTTAGGACAACCCAAACAGAGAGACGCATGAGAATTCCTAGAAGTATGGCATTCCAACCAGAACTCTATCAACAAACACATCGAGTTAGGCCCCATCTACCACCCCGTGAGAAAAAGAACAGGAAATGACATCACCACAGTAAATGACATCACCACAGGAAATACCATTACCAACCCAAAGAAACCCAAACATATAAATAGAAAGTAGGAATCATGTACACAAGATGTTACCTAGTAGGATAACAAAATGTCTCGAAATGAACTTCCCAACTTCCCAGTGAGCAAACCTACATCCAGAGTGCAGAATATTCTCAAAGGGGAGTGGGACCAGCAGGAGGTTGTTGTACACATTGGAAATAACTACACAGGAAGGAAAAAGGCCAAGATTCTGAAGGGAGAACATAGGAAGTTAGGCACAAATTGAAAAAGGAGGTCCTTGACGGGAGCAATACCTGGATTGCTCCAAGTGAGGGTAGGTTTATGAGGATAGAGCAAATGAATGAGTGGCTGAGGAGCTAGTGCAGGGGAGGAGGGTTCACATATTTGGATCATTGGAATCTCTTCTGGGGTAGACGTCACCTGTATAAGAAGGACAGATTGCACCTGAATTAGAAAGATACACTTGCAGGGAGATTTGCTCAAGCTGCTTGGGAGTATTTAAACTAGTGAGGTTGGGGGGAGGGGCGCCAGGGAAATAGTGAGGAAATTGATGAGTCTGAGACTGATATAGTTGGGAAATGGAACAAATCAGTCAGGGAAGGCAGGAACAAAGCAGACAAATGAGGTCAGACTGATAAGTTAAACTGCATTTATTTCAAATGCAAGAGGCCTAACAGGGAAGGCAGATGAACTCAGGGTATGGTTAGGAACATGGGATCAAGATATCTTAGCAGTTACAGAGACATGGCTCAGGGACGGACAGGACGGGCAGCTTAATGTTTCAGAATACAAATGCTGTTGGAAGGTCAGAGAGGGGGGCAGGAGAGGAGGGGGTGTGGTGTTTTTGATAAGGAATAACATTACCACAGTACTTCAGGAGGATATTCCTGGGAATACATCCGGGGAAGTTATTTGTATGAAACTGAGAAATAAGAAAGGGATGATTACTTTATTGGGATTGTACTATAGACCCCTCGATAGTCAGCAGGAAATTGAGAAACAAATTTGTAAGGAGATCTCAGTTATTTGTAAGAATAATAGGGTGGTTATGGTAGGGGATTTTAACTTTCCAAACATAGACTGGGACTGCCATAGTGTTAAGGGTTTAGATGGAGAGGAATTTGTTAAGAGTGTACAAGAAATTTTTCTGTTTCAGTATGCGGATGTACCTACGAGAGGAGGTGCAAAACTTGACCTACTCTTGGGAAATAAGGCAGGGCAGGTGACTGAGGTGTCAGTGGGCGAGCACGTTAGGACCAGCGACCATAATTCTAAAATAGTAATGGAAAAAGATAGACAGGATCTTAAGTTCTAAATTGGAGGAAGGCCACTTTTGACGGTATTAGGTAAGAACTTTCAACGGTTGATTAGGGGCAGATGTTTGCAGGTAAAGGGAAGGCTGGAAAATGGGAAGTCTTCATAAATGAAATAGTGAGAGTCCACAAACAAGGATGTTCCTGTTAGGGTGAAAGGCAAGGCTGGTAAGTGCAGAGAATGCTGGATGATGAGAGAAATTGAGATCTTGGCCAAGAAAAAGATATTTCAGGTATGGACAGGAGGGATTGAGTGAAGAGTATAAAGGCAGGAGGAATATACTTAAGAGGGCAATCAGGAGGGCAAAAAGGGGACATGAGATAGCTTTGGCAAATAGGGTTAAGGAGAATCCAAAAGGGATTTTATAAATACATTAAAGGACAAAAGGCTAACTAGGGAGAAAATAGGACCCTTCAAAGATCAGCAAGGCAGCCGATATGTGGATCCACAGGAGATGGGGGAGACACTAAACTGCATCAATGTTTACTATGGAGAAGGAAATGGAAAATGCAGGAGGTGGGGAAATAGATATTGAAAAATGTCCATATTACAGGGGAGGAGGTGCATAAAGGACGGATAAATCCCCAGGACCTGATCAGGTGTACCCGAGAACTCTATGGGAAGCGAGGGAAGTGATTGCTGGGCCTCTTGCTGAGATATTTGTATCATCGATAGTCACAGGTAAGGTGCCAGAAGACTGAAGGTTGGCTAACATGGTACCACTGTTTAAGAAGGGTAGTAAGGACAAGCCAGGGAATTATAGGCCAGTGAGACTGACGTCAGTAGTGAGCAAGTTGTTGGAAGGAATCCTGAGGGACAGGATGTGCATGTATTTGGAAAGGCAAGGACTGATTAGGGATCGTCAACATGGCTTTGTGCATGGGAAATCAGGTCTCACAAACTTGATTGAGTTTTTTGAAAAAGTAACAAAGGAGGATTGATGAGGGCTGAGTAGTGGACGTGATCAATATGGACTTCAATAAGACGTTCAACAAGATTCCTCATGGTAGACTGGTGAGCAAGGTTAGATCGCATGGAATACAGGGAGAACTAACCATTTGGATACACAAGTGGCTCAAAATGTAGGAGAAAGTGAGGACTGCAGATGCTGGAGATCAGAGCTGAAAATGGGTTGCTGGAAAAGCGCAGCAGGTCAGGCAGCATCCAAGGAGCAAGAGAATCGATGTTTTGGGCATGAGCCTGAAGAAGGACTCATGCCCGAAATGTCGATTCTCCTGCTCATTGGATGCTGCCTGACCTGCTGCGCTTTTCCAGCAACACATTTTCAGCTCAAAATGTAGAAGACAGAGGATTGCTTTTCAGACTGGAGGCCTGTGACCAGTGGTGTGCCTCAAGGATCAGTGCACTGCTTTTTGTCATTGATATAAACAATTTGGGTGTGAACATAGGAGGTACAGTTAGTAAGTTTGCAGATGACACCAAAATTGGAGGTGTAGTGAACAACGAAGAAGGTTACCTCAGAGTACAATGGGATCTTGACCAGATGGGCCAATGGGCCAAGGAGTGGCAGATGGAGTTTAATTTAGATAAATGTGAGGTACTGCATTTTAGAAAGGCATATCAGGGCAAGACTTACCATCAAGTGTATAAGGTCCTTGGGCAAGTTGCTAAACAAAGACACCTTGGAGTGTCGGTTCATTAGAGTGGAGTCTCAGATAGATAGGACAGTGAAGAAGGCATTTAGCATGCCTTCCTTTATTGGTTAGAGCATTGATTATTGGAGTTGGGAGGTCATGTTGTGGCTGTAGAGACATTGGTTTGGCCATTTCTGGAATATTGTGAGCAATTCTGGTCTCCCATCTATAGGAAGGAAGTTGTGAAACTTCAAAGGGCTCAGAAAACATTTACAAGGATGTTGCCAGGGTTGGAGGGTTTGAGCTATAGGGAGATGCTGAATAAGCTGGGACTGTTTTCCCTGTAGCATTAGAGGCTTACAGAGGTTTATAAAATGATGAGGGGTATGGATAGGGTAAATAGAAAAGTTCTTTTCCCAGGGTTGGGGGAGTCCAGAACTAGAGGACATAGGTTTAGGGTAAGAGGGGAAAGATTTATTATGGATTGAAGGGGCAACTTTTCACTCAGAGGGTGGTGGGTGTATGGAATGAACTGCCGGAGGAAGTGGAGGAGATTGGTACAATTACAACATTTAGAGGGATATGTGCCAAGTGCTGGCAAATAGGCCTAGGTTAATTTTGGACATCTGGTTGGCATGGACCAGTTAGACTGAAGGGTCTGCTCCCATGTTTTACATCTCGATGACTCTATATATTAGGTGGATTGGCCATGCAAAATTGTCCATAGTGTCCAGGCATGCGCAGGCGAGATAGATTAGCCAAGGGGAAGGCAGGGTTTCAGGGATGAGGTGGGGGAGTGGGTCTAGGTGGGATATTCTTCAGAGAGTCAGCGTGAAGTTGTTGAACTGAATGGCTTGTTTCCGCATTGCAGGAAGTCAATGAACTGCTAACTGATGCCACGTAAGTTTACTTTGACAGACCACATGGCTCTGCAAATGATGCAGCTTCTGGGGAGAATTGAATTGAATTGAATTGATTGTTACGTGTACTGAGGCACAGTGAAAAGCTTTGTTTTGCGAGCAATACAGGCAGATCACATAATTAAGTAGCATAGATAAGTAAATAATAGGTAAACAGCAGCAAAAACACAGGTACAGGCGAATGCTCAGAGTTTGAGAGTCTATTCCGTATTCGAACAAGAGTAGGGTAGAAACTGTTTCGAAACCGGCTGGTGCATGTGCTCAGGCTTCTTTTCCTTCTCTCTGATGGTAGAAATTGTCGAAAAACATTGTCAGGGTGGGATGGATTTTTGAGAACGCTGGCAGTCTTTCTTTGACAGCGGGCCTGGTAGATGGATTCTATGGATGGGAGGTTGGCCTTTGAGATTGTCCGGGCTGAGTTTACCACTCTCTGTAACAGTCTCTGATCTTGAATGGTACAGTTTCCATACCAGGTAGTGATACATCCAGACAGAATGCTCTCGATGGGACACCTGTAAAAGTTGGCAAGAGTATCCGTCATGCAAAATTTCCTCAGCTGCCTGAGGAAGCAGGGAAGTTGTTGAGCCTTTGTAACCAGTGCTTCCATGTGAAGAGTCCAAGAAAGCTTGTTGTGGATGACCACTCCCAGGAGCTTGACACTTTCCACTTGTTCCACCTGTGTGCTGTTAATGTGCTTGAGTAACATCCCGCTGAAAGTCAATAATGAGTTCCTTGGTTTTGCTGGCATTGAGAACTGGATTGTTCTCAGTGCACCATTTTTCCAGGTCTTCTGTCGTCTGTTTCGTCACCATCTGAGATTTTCCCTCAAATCTTGGGTGGTCACGTGTGACTGGGCAGGTGTCCTCCAGTACAACCTCAGAAGCCAGAACAGCCTTGCTCTGCTATGATGGTAGTTGAACAAAGCAGGCTGCAAGTAGCAATATGAAATGGGATAATGCATTTGTAACTGTTGCATACTCACTGAGCAGGAATTCTGAGAAGAGCTAAGGAGGTGATGATGAAATATTAGACACAGTGACAAAGCTTTACAAGTGATGTGGTGAGATATCTGGGAAGGAAAGTATACTGTTTGTTTGTCAAGATGTCTAAATCCTCTATCATCAATGGTGGGGGTGCAGGAAGAACACACGAGAAGAGATTTCAGAGGTAATGAGCCCAAAAGCACTTTGGCCGGAAGACTGAACAAAAACTTGTGAACATAGATGAGGATTATGAAATGCTTACGTGTCAGGGAAAAGGAGCAAGGCAAAGGGTGTTTCATAATGAAAAGACTTTCTTCAGTTATATACTCTTTTGAGAATACAAGAATGTTGTCTTCATTTGTACATTTTTCAAACTTGGTAATTCTCAGAGGTTTGGAATGTTTACAGAATTATTTTGCAGATGTTTATGGCAGAGAGTTTCCAAGGTTGAAAGGTGACCATCATTGTGTGAAGCTCATTAGAGAAAGCAGAAGAAATCAAGAGCAAAAATCTTAAAATCTTGGAAAAGGGACAACATTCATGTTCCCTCTCAATTTCACTTTTGCAGTTACTCCTCACGTTCTCTCCTCCTTTTCACAATGAACTGCTGATCATACCTCAGATCTAGCTGGTCCTTCATCCTCCATGGCTGCAATTCAAGAACCTTTTAATACTCTGAATTTCCATGGATATAATTATTTTACACATGCTTTTTTGTTTATCTTGCTTATTCTGACTGTGCATATGAGATATTAAATTTTAACAAATTATTCCCTTGACATTTTTCTGAGTAAGTGAATGACTGGGCCATAAAAGCCAGGAAGATCCAATTTCCCCTCTGTACATGTACTGAATTGACTAAGCGGAGAAAGCAACATTTGGGAGGCTGTACTTCATCTCAACCAGGAGTACATCGGGGAAATTGTTGGCAATTAAGGCATTTCGTGGAGATTGTGTGAAAGGGCTTACAACATCCGAGCTTTCAAGTAAAATGGTCCAGAAGTGACAGCTCCTTCTCTGACTATCTGCGAGATGAGAGATGTGAAATTCTTGTTACTATTGACTCCAAACCAGATCAAAACTGCAGAATATTGGAGGGGAAAAGGAAACAGTCAACAGTCAGGGTTGGGAATTGAGTTGGGTAGAGGGGAATGGTGAAATCAGGCGGAAGAGTGTACGAAGGGGTAACAGAAATAGGAATGCGCAAGCTGGGGAATGATGCACCTGGAGAATTGATGACCAGAAGGGATAAAGACTTAAGAATGAGCAAATAAAGGGACTCAGGGTTACTTGGAATATGGCCCAGGCAAGAGAGGAGATTGGGGCTTGAGAGAGCATTTAGACTGGGAAATTCAGTTCAGGAGGTGGAGGAGAAAGAAGGACTGGAAGATACAGATAAGGTGATTGATTTGCCTCTCAGCTTAAAATATGTCCTCCAATTTTGAACTCTCCTACATGAGGGAAAACCTTGTTATTTTCCTTATCCATGCCCCTCATGATTTTATAAACCTCAAAAAGGACACCCCACAACTTCTTCTGCTCCAGTGAAAAACATCCCAGCCTTTCTAGCCTCTCCTTATAACTCAAACCCTCCAGTCTCAGTAACTTCCAGTAAATCCTTTCTGAATCTGCCCCAATTTAATAATCTACTTTGTACAGCAGGGCAACTGGAATTGTACACAGTACTACGAACGTGGCCTTACCAGTGTCCTGTACAACTTTAACATGACAGCATATACTCAATGGTCTACCTGCAATGCAACTTTCAAAAAACTATGTACCTGAACCCTCTCTGTTCGACAACACTGTATAAGTCCTGCCCTTGTTTGCTTTACCAAAATGCAACACATGGCATTCCTCTAAATTAAACTCCATCTGCCATTCCTCAGCCCAAATCATCAAGATCCCTTTGTAATTTTAGATAACCTTCTTCACTGTCCTTCACAACACAAATTTTGGTGTCATCTGCAAACTTACTAACCATCCTTACTCCGACACTAACAAGCATAGTTAGTGTATCTTCACAAAAAGTACTGCAGTAGTTTATTATTGTTCAGAACAAAACCCCTCTAATCTATCAAAGGTATTGCCTCCACCCCAACATTTTCTTATTTTCAAAGCAAGTGCCAGGCGTTGCATTCTGGGTGCAATTCAATTGGTCAATCTACCAGGCTTGAAGCAAACACACTTCATTCATACACTTCAGTTAAAATACAGACAAAATAAAAACAAAAGAATCGCTTCGCTGTAAATCTACTGAAGTAATTAACAAAACAATCAACTACTTATTCACTGTTCCAATAGAGTAATATCCCATAAGCATACTCTTGGCAAAGGCAAATCCAGTAACATAGATTCTGTCACATGCAATTCCAGCAGCAGGAAGATAACCCAAGCTTTTAGCTGCAGCAAAGAAAGAGCAAAATGCAGCAGATTTCACAACTCCAACAGCTACTGAGAGCTAAGATTAAAATCCTGGTTCTGTGGGAGTTTGACCCCACCCATTTCAGACTGCTTCTATCGTTCCAACTTGTACAAAACACCCAAAGTCTCACAAATGGTTTATTTCATTGATTTGGAGGAGACTCTCGGCACCTTGGTCTCAATCTCTCATCACAAAGCCATAGTATCATCACAGGTTCAAGAAGGAAACTCACCACCTTCTCAAGAGCAATGAATGATGGACAATATTTTGTTTCCCTCGCCAACACAGCCATATTCCACGAATGAATGAAAGAAAACAGTTGTGGAGGTGGTGGCATGTTACAGTTCACTCAGGTGGTCAAAATTGTTGTGGCAACATGCGCTTTACATTCATGTTGTAGTTTGGCACTATGGATGATAACGGTAGAGACTACAATGTTCTTTCCATCACACAGCTGATCAGGAATCTCTACCTCTCTTTCTACCGGACACTGAGGATGTAATACCTGCAGGAAAACATCTGCCCACAATTAGATTGACTGAAATCACTGGAGATCATCGCTGAGAGAATCAGAGGCTGAACGCTTTCTCTGGCGCAGCATTTGCTGAGAGCAAAACAATATCAGTGGTCATTCAAAGCATCAATGTGATGATGTACTTCTCTTCCAAGTGATACAGTAAAACATCCCAGAGTAGGTTCACAGTCAGCAGTGGAATACATGACTGTACGGACATATAATTTCACAGATCAAGGAACATGCTATCTTGTAAAACCAACAAATTTTCACCCAAAATGCTGCTTTATATTCAAAAATGTAATCATTCCATGGAGAAATTAAAGTCCTGCAAATTACTGGTGTGCTGACAAGTAGGATTTCATGGGGCTGGAACAATCAGGGAATTAACATTACTACATTATGAGTGGATATATTATAGTGAGCCCAACATTATCTCACAGCATTGACTCAATTTTTGGGAATATCAAACCAAGTACAAATTCCTCATCCTGCTGCCTTCACTTTCATGATCATTCTGAATGTTGAAATAACATGTAGCCATCTATTCAAACTATCATGACATCTGTGTGTCTGGACTACAATGGGAACAGGGTCAAACCTCCATGCATTTTTAAATTCATTCATAGGGTATGGGCATTGTTGAGACTGCATTTAATGCCTTTCCCTTGTTATCCTTGAGCTGCCTTCTTGAGTCACTGCAGTCCATGTGCTGCAGGTAGACCACAATGTCCTTAGGGAGGAAATTCCAAGATTTTGACCCAACAACAGTGAAGGAAGAGCAATGTATGTCCAAGTAAGGATGGTGAGTGGCTTGGAGGGGAATTTGTCAGTGGTGGTGTGTGTACCCATGTATCTGGTGCTCTTGTCCTTCTAGGTGAAAGTGGTTGTGGAATTACAAGGTGCTGTCTGAGGATTTTTGGTGAATTTCTGCAGTACACTGAGCATCAGTAGTGGAAAGACTGGATGCTTATAGATATGGTGCCAATCAAGTAGGTGGCTTTGTCTGGGATGGGATTCAAAGGTAATAATCACACAACACCAGGTTATAGTCCAACAGGTTTTTTTGGAAGCATGGGCTTTTGGAGCGCCGCTCCTTCATCAGGAGGTTGTGGAGAATAAGACCATAATGGTCTTACCTCTCCGCAACCACCTGATGAAGGATCCACACTCCGAAACCTAGTGCTTCCAAATAAACTTGTTGGACTATAACCTGGTGTTGTGTGATTATTAACTTTGTCCACCCCAGTCCAACACCGGCTCCTCCACATCTTGGATGGTGTTGAGCTCCTTTGGTGTTGTTGGAGCTACGCTCATCAAGGCAAGTGGGGAGTGTTCCAACACAGTCCTGACTTGTGCCTTGTTCATGGTGGGCAGGCTTTAGGGAGTCAGAGGTGAGTTAGCTGCTGCAGTATTTCTTGTTTCTGATCTTCTCTTGGAGCCACTATTTTTATATGGTGAGTCCAGTTGAGTTTTGGGTCAAGAGCAAGACCTAGGATGATGATTGTGATGGGGCAGCGGTTAGATTGTCTCTTGTTGGAGATCGCCATTGCCAGCATATGTCTGGTGCAAATGTTACTTACCACTTGTCAGCCTCAGCCTGGATATTTTCTATGTCTTGTTGCCTTTGGGCCCGGACTGGTTCAGTATCTGAGGAGTTGTGAACCCCATTTCTGACGCACAGTGCTGCACAGTCAGCAATGCTGTCTGCTTTTTCAGCTGGACATCAATGATTCCCTGGCACTGCTTCAAAAGAAGTTATATCTCCCTTGTGTATCCTGGGCATTCCTCACCCACTACTAAAACTCACACTGAGAAACAGGTGATCTGAATATTGTGACATTACTGCTTGAAGTAGTTTATCATACATTAGTTGCTATGTTCAATGCATTATAACAGTGAGGACACTTCAAAAGTATTTAATTGGCTGTTAGGCATTTTCAGACCTCCTGATGTCTTTAAAGGCACTATAGAAATCCAAATCTCTCTTTTCTAATTGGCAACAGTTCAGTTATCCACCAGTGCATCCACCTGGACACCCTGCGCTGGCCTATTACCTGTCCTCGACCTCTTCGTTTCCAACTGCCGCCGGGATATTAACTGCCTCAACCTGTCTACCCCCCTCCCCCACTCCAACCTCTCACCCTCACAATGCACAGCCCTCCAATCCCGACCTCACCATCAAGCCAGCAGATAAAGGGGGCACAGTGGTAGTCTGGCGCACTGACCTCTGCACTGCTGAAGCCAAACGCCAACTCGAGGACACCTCTTCCTACTGCCCCCTCGACCATGACCCCATCCCCCATCACCAAACCATCATCTCCCAGACCATACAGAACCTCATCACCTCAGGAGATCTCCCATCCACAGCTTCCAACCTCATAGTCCGGGAACCCCGCACTGCCCAGTTCTACCTCCTTCCCAAGATCCACAACCCTGACCACCCTGGCCGACCTATTGTCTCAGCATGCTCCGGCCCCACTGAACTCATCCCTACCTACCTTGACACTGTTCTATCCCCCCTAGTCCAGGAACTCCCCACATACGTTCGAGACACCACCCACGCCCTCCACCTCCTCCAAGACTTCCGTTTCCCCAGCCCCCAAAAACAATTCCTGATGAAGGGCTTTTGCCCGAAATGTCGATTTCGCTGCTCCTTGGATGCTGCCTGAACTGCTGTGCTCTTCCAGCACCACTAATCCAGAATCAGTTATCCTCTGGCATTCCTTTCCTCAAGCCTTCTGCTTCTCGACAACATTCTTTTCCTTTAGACCCTCCTTGGTACTCCTGTCTGGGGTCACCCATCCCAGTACATCCATTTTGGCATTCCCACCATTTTTCCATTACACCCTCACTGGAGAGGTTGAAGGACAACTTTGTAAGAATTCAAAACAAGAAACAGTGGAGGAGGAAAAAGAGCAGAAAGTGGCAGGCCCTTGGGCTTGCTGTTACCCGAACTACACTTTGCTGCCCAATTTCCATATCCCTTGACTCCTCTGGAGCCAAAAGTCTAACATGCTCAGCTTTGAATAGACCCAATTGAGCATCCACAGATATCTTGAGAATTAAAGTCCCAAAAATTCACAACTGCCTGTTCTGAAGAAATTTATCCTCATGCCAACTTGAAGTGTCACTGTTGTACCACTGTTTTCGACCATCCAACCAGAAAAAATGCAGACTTTAAGCATTGATCCTGTCAAGGCCCCTCAGAATTTTATCATTTTTAAAACAGTAATCACATGCAGGTTTCAATTTGATCACAGCTCATTCATCTAAATTCCACAAAGTGTCAACTCAAATCTATTCAACCTTATATCGCTGAACACTTTTCCACATTCAAGTCACTAGAAGAGTGCAAATTGCTGTTGCTGTATATCTGTGTTCAATTTCTAAAATGTATCACTGGCTGGTGACAGGTTTGCTCTCAGATTATACAGCACTGAGCGCAGCAGAGTAGTGGAACCCAATAGCCTTACTAACTGATCTAACTGGAGAGCCATGATGTTTGCTCTTCTGTTTAAGAAATCTATCATACAGATAGGTGAATAAGGTGTAGTACAATGGGAAAAATATCACAAACATTGCCTGGTGCAGTGTAAAATCAGAGGGTTAACATCTAAATTTCAGCTGAGAGTGACAACATTTTCAATTGTCTAACCACATCTAACTAAGGATCAACAGAGGAAGTTTGTGCAGATGTGTCCTTACTCACACGGCGGTGCTTCTTACTCTCTCCAGCTTCGTGCCCAACAGATGGTGCAAATCTGAACAACTCTCAGTGGGGAAAGGACTGCTGTTGTCAGTACTGAGAACAATATGAAGGATTGGACTGTACACCATAAGTGTTATGAAAACCGACACACCATTTGATTGTACCCATGCCCATACAATCTCTAAAAATCACACATAAAGATTCTGTCGGCATCACCTTCGGGGTAAATGTAGGAGCCACTCCTGCATGTAAAAGGTTACAGAGCTTTGGAACTTTTTCCCACAAATTGTAATTTTTAAGTTAGATCAATTGCTAATATTTGAACTGAGATTGATTGACATTTGTAAGCTAAGGCATTCAAGGTTAAGGGAAAATTCAGGTCATAGATCAGCCAAGATCTCATTGAATAGTTAATATTCCAATGACTTTCCTGGAAACCCCTCGTACAGAAACCTACTTTCCAAACTTCACCCATGAACCCAACAGTTCCAACTTCTCAAGCTGCACCTCCTTACTCATTTGAAAACCAATCTTATTGTGAAGCTACGTACTCCAGGACAGAACTGCAGTTTCTTCAATCCATCTATCAGTCATTTGGCTCCCTGAAAACGGCATTTATTTTTCCTTTAACTAATTAGAACAGGTATGATTTGTATTGCTTTCTACTCATTTTATCACAAAATTGCCATGACTAATCATTGATCCTTTGTGCTGTCTGAGCTGGAATGTTCTGTTGGTACAGAATTGTCATAAGTTTCACAATGTCCTTCTGACAATCCCTGGAAGCTAAATTGTTTGTGATACATTAAAATCAGAGGTATTGAAGATACAGTGCGAAGTTTATTTGAGATCTCTCTCAGTTCATTAATGATCCTCAGTGGACTTATTGTGCCATGTAAATAGCCTAAAAGTTAGAGCACAGAAACAGGCCATTTGCTCGACTGCTAAGTGGTACTATTTGTGCTACACATAAGTATGTGTGTCCTGAAGTGAGAACCAATATTGTTCCTTCTAGTTGTTCTGCTTTTCCAGACAGGAAGGTAGGACAATGGGTATGCCACATCTCAGTCGCTTTCTCCAATCCACAACTCTGAATTCTCTAGGTTCTTCAAACTTTGTATCTTGTAAAGTCCATATTTTAATAACTGCACCACTGCACTGTCTTCAGCACTGAGTTTGGGAAAGTTTCCCTGAATCTCTCTGTCTCATGAACTTTCTGGCTTCCTTTAAGACATTACTTAAACCGCAATTTGTGACTAAGATTTAGAGTGTTGTTTAAATATTTCATTACATGGCTAAGTGTTATTTTGGAACACGACAGTGAAGTAACTTGGGGTGTTTGCCTTTGTTGAAGGTATTATACAAAGAGTTGCTGGGTTATCTCGGTTTCTGTGTAACAAATGCAAAAGACCTAATAAAATGGAATTTCTGCTTAACAGAAACAGTCATCTTACATTTTTGCTGCACAGTGGGAAAAGGACTGCTCTCTCTTTGGTCTCTAGCTGTCAGACCAAAATTAGGACTTCATTGTGTAAAGAAATGGTACACCAAGCTATCCACCCTATGACTCCTTTTCACAGCAATTCCTGCAATTTGCGAGGCACAGGTGAATCTGATACCCCCCAAAAAAACACAAAAACAAAAGAAAGAAAAGTCTCTGCTTTTATTTATTAGGACGAGCTGAGCCACATTATTGGAGTAAATCACACTTTACTCTGCATCTAATCCATGTTCGACTATTTCTAGAAGTGTTTGGCGGGACAGTGTAGAGGTACATTTACATTTTTACTCTCAGTTTAAAACAGTAGAGGAGCTTTATTCTTTTCTCGCATGCCAAGCTTCTTCTGTTTGTATTTACTGCTGACAATAGCTTCTGAAGTGTTTCATTACATAGCAGCAGCAACCTGATTGACAAGCACAAATTACACTAAAATAATTAATCACAAAAACAGAAGCCAATATCAAGCCACTCAGCCCTCCCCGCTGCAGTAAATGCTAATTGTTAACCACTTTGCCAGAAAGAAATCTTGATGTTCATGGTTACTTGCGAGATTCTCAAAAAATAAATGCGAGTACAAGAGGTTAAAGTTCTTGAAAATTCTGCGGTCAAATTGTCACCGTGACATGAGTAAAGTGCACCGCAAAGACGATGCAAGTAAAGAATTTAAATGTTTCTCAGCTGTGGACCTGACTCTTATCAACAAAAATCCAAAACTGCAAGATGTTCTCAATGTCACTAATTTAATATTTATATCCATATAATATTAAATAATAATTTCAAGAAAAGAACACATGCAGCACATGTTTTTCACTTAGCATTGATGCAACAAAAATGTGAGTTCTTCAAATTAATTATTTAACTCGAGTATGGTAGTTACTTTCCTGCATTAACAAGCGCAAAAAAGTATTAGATTAGTCAAGGCTCAATGGAAACATTCAAAAACTCAGAAAACAGCTTCTTTGAGTAAGCAATATAGACCATGAAGGACCTCAGCAAAACAACAATGAAACCTATATGATCAAAATAGCTGCCAATGTTCAACAAACACCAATCAAAGTGAACAGCTAAGTCTGCTAATTTTTCACAACTGACATGGGGGAAACTGAAATTACAGGCATCTGGATGACAAATCAAACTAGTATCTTTTAATATGTTTAATTGAGAAAACGCTTTCACGTATGAAGTCATGTCGAGCGAGAAATGTTTCGTATTGTACAACTCAAAATATTTTCATGAGGATAGAGGAAATAGGAACAGTAGGCTACACTGTTCCTTAAACCTGCGCTGCCATTCAGTAACATAATGGTTCATCTTGGATTCACCTCCTTTCTTCTTTTGTTTTTTTCCATATCCCTCACTCCAGATACAAATTTGGCAAGATGCAATCTCCAATCCTGGCAAACCTGAATTCTCAATGAATAGAGTAGGGGCTATTGTCATTAACATGGAGTTGTTGGGCTGTACGACTTGTTTTTGCACTGCAAACACACACAAGAATATACAAAAGCACTGAAGTGTTATTCAATAGTGGGAATCGGTGCTCCAATTTGTCTGTAATGTAATCCGAAGGCTATTGCTTCCTCCAAGCAGTGTTGATTTGTGCTGTTTACTTAACAGATTTGCTTTGCTTCCTTCCAGCCGCTGCTGTGAAAAAAAGAGCTGTGGCAACAGAAATGAAACTCCATCAGATCCCGTCATCATTGACAGGTAGGAAACAGTGTTTTACTTCCTTCAAATGTCCCTCCAGGGGAGTGGCAGTAAAGTGTTCTGAGCTGTGCCTGATCAACCACAGTGTGTGGTGTTGAATATTTTCAAGCAGATGTTTGTGATAGCCTTAGATTGTAGACCTGTTTCTAATGTGAGGAGTCAAAGTATCCAGAATGATTTTGAACATATTATTACAGTACAGTGGAGAAGGTTGAGGACATCATGGCACATTTACATCAGGCACTGAATGTTTACTAGCACGCGATGGCGAAGTCCATGGAGAATGTACTCGATGCATAGTACCTCGTGGTTGTGGCAAGTGATTTAGAGACAAAGATTATGATGGCACATGTGTGGTAAATCATTATAAGATGGAAAATGTAGTCATTTGGGATCAGTAATTCCAGAGTGCGCGAAGATTCTTCAAACCAGAACATTGTCCATGCCTATATTACAGCAGTAAATTCTAAGTTAAAATATAGGGACCGACATCGCTAAAGAAGAAAAATTAGAACTTTTATTACCATTGATTTTTAAAACTTCTGGCTTTCATTAAAATTGAGTATCAAGACCCAGTGGACTTGTCGATGAACCTCAATTTCACCCAAACTTCTTCCAATTCTCTGTCTTGCCCCAAGCCATGAAGAATCAGGAAAAGAAACTGCTCACTAGCTGTTCACCAGTTACTGAAACTACTTCCCATATTATGTTACCAATCTGCTCATTATATTACCAAGCCAATTCATAGCAGATGCTTTAAGTCTCTGGAGTCCCCAGTTGAAGATCATGTGATTCAGTTGTGTGCCATCCTTGTTATCTTTATTCTTTAAACTGGAGAAGATTTTGGGAGGTCACTGTTGCACCATCAAATATAGCTTAAGTCTCCTTATTGTACAGAACTGGAAATAAGCATAAAAGGTCAAGGGGAAAGTGTGTCCCTACAACCTCACTGAAATAGCTATTCTTTCACCTGAACCTAATTATTGTTGACAGGGCACTGTAATTGTGGCTGAAGAGCTTGTCGTTTGATAGTTGTGCACTGACTTTCCAACAGTGGTCACTGGATCACAATTACTATGCTGATGAAGACTGCACGTTTTTCACAGAGCTTCTAAAGTTTCGTGATAATTGGGTCATTTTAAGATTGGATAGAAGTTAACATGCTCCTGTAAAATGAACCCATGCAAACAATATGTTGCACGAACTACAAAATCTAAGACAGAAAGTGGAACCTGTGATGGATGTAAAGCAGCTGCAATCTGGAGGAGGAAACCTGACTGAAATCTCACTCGTCAAGATGAGGTGCATTGGTGCTAATTGGCAATACATTGGCTGAGGGCAGTTAACAGTAAGAGGGCATGAAATGTGCAACACCACAGCTAAGCAGTACATTTGAACTTGCTTGATAATAATACTACAGTGTTGATCCTGTCATGACAGTTTTTACACTCCATTTATTTCAGAAATGGGTGAGCTAGATTCAAAGTTATGCACTTTCTCAAATTGACCAGACAGCCATTTTTGTTAATTTTTCTCTGGAATAACTGGTGAAAATTTTTCTAGAGATTAGAAATGTGAACCATTGCTTATTAGCACACAGAACATTTAACCAACCAGGCAGAAACAATCTGGGATACATTGAAGGAGGTGTCACTCTATTCAGACAAACACAATTATCAGCAGTGTAGTCATCTGGCGATTGCTCCTATGTTCCCATTTGCAAAAATATTGAGAGAGATGTTAGGTTAATCATGACATGGAAGCCATACTCAAACTTAGGCACAGTGGGGCTGGATTTCAGTTGTCATGCAATTCCCTGATAGCAGATGTTAATGGAAGGGAAAACAATGATGAACACACTGTGGATCTGAGCTTCTGGTAAATTTATGAGTTAATGGGATGTGACCAACACTGGCCATAGTAGCAATTATTGTCCATCCCTCACTGTACTGGAGAAAAAGGTGGTGAAACACATTTTTGACATGCAGCAATTCATGTGGTGTAAATACACAGACATGCTGCTTGAAATGTAGTTTAAATGACACTTGAAGAAATGGCAATACGTTTCAGTTAGGATGGTGTGTGATTGAAGGAAAACTTCTTGGTTATGATGTTCTCTTGTGTTTACTACAATTGTATTTGTAGCCATGAAAGGTGCTCCTTAAGGAAATCATTAAGATTCTGTTTAAACTTTAGATTAGATTCGATTCCCTACAGTGTGGAAACAGGTCCTTCGGCCCAACCAGTCCATACTGACCCTCCGAAGAGTAACCCACCCAGACCCATTTCCCTCTGACTAATGCACCTAGCACTATGGGCAATTTAGCATGGCCAATTCACCTGACCTGCACATCTTTGGACTGTGGAAGGAAACCTGAGCATCCGGATGAAACCCACACAGACACAGGGAGAATGTGCAAACTCCACACAGACAGTTGCCTGAGGCTGGAATCGAACCTGGGACCCTGGTGCTGTGAGGCAGCAGTGCTAACCACTGAGCCACTGTGCTGCCCCTAAATACTGGAATGGGAATGTAGTTATCACACAGCAACAGACAACAGGTGGGGAAGCTTTTCTTTGGTGAAAAAGAATATTTCTTAAAATTTCACAAAATTTTATGGCACTGAGGTTTTTCTACCATTGATATAATGAGTTAGGTTGCTTCCTGCCTTGTTCACTGTCATAGTCACACGGTCCTGAATATTGGGTCACAGTCCTCTGACTTGTAAAGGGCAGTGATGAAATGTTAGAGTCAAATTCCTCATTATTTCATCTGAAATGCCACCACTGAGACCTCAGGCAACCAATGTGACGTCTATTAACAAAATAATCAGCTTTTTTTAAAAAAATAACAGGAGTAAACAAAAATGGCTTCCAATCCTCCCTTGAAAAGTGAACTCAAGAGACCAGGAAAACTCCAAACCCAACTTGCTGTGCTGAGTTCATTCATCCTATTTTGCCTGAGAGTAAGGACCTTGCTGATTGAAAATTGTCAGCTTGAGTTAGGCATTCAGAAAATGCATCTGTTAGCTATTAGCAACTGCATCCTGAGGTGTTGTTATGTTGTATAATGGGTTTTTAGTCAAGGTGAAAATCAGTGCAGTGAGGCCAAAGGGTTAATGCAATGGGGTAACTCATGTGATCTCAGCAATTAGTAAAGCAAACTTGATTATATTAAGTAACCCTTACCTCACACAAGCATAAAAAAAGTTTTGTCTTTTGTTTACATTCAACGAGCATACAATTCCTGATATTTTCTGTTCATGTATTTTAACTAAAAACAAACTGTGGAACTCAACGATCCTGTTTCACGCTTACATTTTTGTTCATACAGTGCTTTCTTGGACAAACCATTAGCCAAGTCCTATTTCCTTTTTAGCTGGATTTTAAATTAACTAACATGCCCATCAAGGCAAGATTCAACCCCAACTCTTTCCAGTTGGGAAATTAAATAACCAGATGTCTCCAAGCTCAAACTGAACATTGGGAAACATTGAAATGAAGTTTTTTTTATTCTTTTGAGAAACCCCAAGAGAATTACTGTCAACAAGAAAATATGATCCAACACAATATATCATTTAAGAAAAACAAGGAACTTTGTTTGACTTTCTATCAGTCCATTAACTACTGCAGAACCCAAGAGTGCCAGGATATGCATGAATCTATGCACAGTGTTCAAAGTATACTAAATGTGTGTCCACATATCATCACTTCAGTTGAAACCAGCACAAGCCTAATGAAGTTGAACACGATGCTTTGGCAAATTGCACCTCACACTGAAACTTTATTGGGAAGCAAAGATGAAGGATTCCCAAACATTCTTACATACTAATTCCACCTGCTGCTCACATCTGACTTCAAACACCAAATGAGATGTAATCAGTCCTGTAATAACACCAGTAGGAGCTTTAGGAGATGCATTTATTGGCTTTCTTCAGGATAGGCTGGGACTTGTTTCCCTTGGAGTGTAGGATTCTGAGGGCTGACCTGATAGAAGTTTATAAAATCACGAAGGGCATAGATAAAAGGTGAATAGCCAAAGTCTTTTCCCCATGATAGGGAAGTCCAAAATGAGATGGTCTAAATTAAGAGGAGAGGAGAAAGATTCACAAGGGACCTGAGAGACAACAGTTGCACACAAAGATGATCATATAAGGAACGAGCTGCCAGAAGTAGTTGATGCAATTACAACAATTAAAATATATTTGGACGGGTGCATGAATAGAAAAAGTTTAGAGGGATATGGGCCAAATGCAGGCAGACAGAATGAATTTAGCTTAGGAAAGTCGGTTGGCATGGGCAAGTTGGGCTGAAGGATCTATTTCCATGCTGTACATCGCTATGATTCTATGCTGTAATTGGACTGGAAGCTTCACCAAAATAATGCATTTTATTTTTTCTCATTGAATAATTCTTATCCTAATTGCTCATGGAATTTACAGAAACAGAAAATGTTGCCTGATTGGATAATGAAAATCGACAGACTTCATGTCAGCCTCCACCCAACCTGATTACTGATTTCTATTTTGTCCCCATTTCCCATCCTTCCTGCATGTATCAAACTTTGGCCTAAATGTTAAGAAACACTGTAAGGTCTGTTCACCTCATTTTCATGTATTGACTAACACTCTACTGTCCCAGAATGGGTGGCCTTCCAGCAGAAAATCCAACCTTTTGAGATAAATCACTGTGGAGGGAATAAAACAGAGCAGGTTGTCTGTAAAAACTAACACGATGCAAGCAACCATCAGGAATGGCACTGAACCCTGGCTAACTTTACTCCAACCCAGCCAGAAGTGTGGCAAGTAATAATTGATTCCCTGTTACTAAATAGCCCGGATTAAACAGTCTATTTGGAGTCTTCCGAGTCTAGCTGATTTCGTACTGTGCGAGATTGCAGCAGTCACAATTAAATTTCAGAACACTGCCACTTGGGGTGGTGGTGAGTTGGTGATCATCACCTTTCCATCAAACGCAGCTACCAACTCTTCATCATGATTCTTGTCCTTTTCTTCCTCTCTAAATTTTACAAAACTACTCTCATCAGTGCTTCTCTGAATTTATCTGTTTTGTTCTGATTCAAGTTCCAAATACACCATTCTAAATACTGTTTCTTCTTGAGGGGCTGCCATGTTTAAATCAAGACCAGTTGGTCTATTTGCTACTCTACATTAGTCTTTTTCAAGAATTCCTCCCTTCCTTCTTAGCCATGTGAAGCCTATTTGCTTTAAAACCCTGAGCCTGACAATCATTGCTTCATGAGCAACCTCCTCTTCTATCCTGCTTCCTGAGCCTTCATTTAATTCTGCACTTTGGGCCTCAGGCTTTCACCTGGGTTTCTCTATAAACAGCCTCCTATGGGCATTGCTTCAGGGAATAACATGAACCAGATCCGACTGGCACATATTGGCAACCCATCCATCACTTAAGCTTAACCTCTCTAAACAGAATAAAACTCTTTGTGGAAAAGATTAATGAAAACAAATTCCTGTGTTTCAAGAGCCAAGTGGTTTAAATTTCTCTCTTTCGAAATATGGCTTGAATCACGAAACAGCTGACTATTATAAAATGGAATGAGAGTGTAAAATGTAATATTCAGAGACTTTTTCATCAATATATTATTCATTGAAGAATTTCTTTAATAAAAAAACTCCATATTTTTCTGTAATCTGGACTGCAAGCTAGCCAGCAACATTGTTGTTTGAAATGCCACACTGCAACTTCATTGCAGTCTGCTTGTTCCAGCTTTCTCAATGTCTTTGGAAGTAAAGGCATCATTTGATAGAGGCTCATGACCTACAGGTTGTGAAACACCTCATTTCAATCCCTGATTATACGAAATAAGAGTACATTTATTTCCAAAAAGCGTTCAAGAAAAAGGCACAGGAAAGACTACGTAGTAACACATGAGCCTATGGTGTCAGGGGGTTGTATATTAGTGCTGGTTAGAGGATAGAAGGCCTGTCTTATGAGGAAAGATTGAGCAGTTTTAGGCCTCTGCTTTCGAAAGTTCAGAAGAATGAGGGGAGATGTAATTCAGATATAAGATGCTAAAGGGTATTGACATCGTAGCCATAGAGCAGATGTTTCTCCTTGTGCGCCAATCTAGAATGAGAGATCGTAGTTTTTGGTTAAAAGGGTGACAGATTTAAAACAGATGAGAAACTATGTCTCTGAAAGAGTGCAGTGGACATCAGGACATTGAATAAATTTAAGGAGAGACAGATTTTTAATTAGCCACGGTTGGAAGGGTTTTGGGGAGTGGGCAGAAAAGTGGAGTTGAGACCAAGATGAGATCAGCCATTATCTTATAAAATAGTGGAGCAGACTCAAGGGCTGAATAGCCAACTTCTGCCCCGAGTGCTCATTTTCTTCTCAGCTAACAGGAGCTTGAGAGTCAAGATAATTTTGATCAACATTTTTAGGACAGCAACCTCTAACTTGTGGGGTGCCACAGGCTTCAGCACTCGGGCAATAATTATTTACCACATATCCAAAATGACGTTAAGTTAAAGTACTGTTGACAAGTTTGCGCTTGACAAAAACAGGGAGTACGCAAGTCATGAGGATGATACAAAAAGTCTACAGAGATACAGACTGGCTAAGAGTGGATAAAGCCTTGGCAATTGCAATATAAAGTGGGAAAATTTGAGTATGCACTTTGCCAAGAAGAATAGAAGAGCTGAATATTACCTAAATGGGTAAAGACTGAAGAAAGCTGCAGCACAGATGAATTTGAGGGGTCCTCATGCATTAATCACAAGAAACTTGCATCCAAATTCAATAATAGGGAAGACAAATGCACTGCCAGCCTCAATTTTAAAGGGAATAGAGTAAAACATTAGGGTGATCTTGCCAAACCATTACAGCCACTAATAAAAGCACATCTGGAATACAGTGAACAGTTTTCATTGCCTTATCTAAGGAAAGATAAACTGGCATTCGAGACAATGCAGAAAAGGTTCAGTAGGCAGAATAAAAACCAGAAGAACGGCAGATGCTGGAAGTCAGAACCAAAAATAGTTAATGCTGGAAAAGCTCAGGAGATCTGGCAGCATCTGAGGAAGGGTCATTTGAGCCAAAACATTAACTCCGATTTCTTTCCACAGATGCTGCCAAACATGCTAAGCTTTTCCAGCCATTGCTATTTTTGTTTCAGTAGGATGATCCTGGATTTGGAGGGAATTTGTTTTGGGGGGGGGGGGGGGGTGTTTTATTTGAAGGGAATTCATATTTGCCAGGAATTGGTGTTGGAGAGACTGTTAGGTCTGAAGGCTGATAAGTCCCCAGGGCCTGATGGTCTACATCCCAGGGTACTGAAGGAGGAGGCTCGAGAAATCGTGAATGCGTTGGTGATTATTTTCCAGAGTTCGATAGGTTCGGGATCAGTTCCTGTGGATTGGAGGGTGGCTAATGTTATACCACTTTTTAAGAAAGGTGGGAGAGAGAAAGCAGGAAATTATAGACCAGTTAGTCTGACCTCAGTGGTGGGAAAGATGCTGGAGTCTGTTATCAAGGATGAAATTATGACACATCTGGATAGCAGTAACAGGATAGGTCAGAGTCAGCATGGATTTATGAAGGGGAAATCATGCTTGACTAATCTTATGGAATTATTTGAGGATGTAACTCTGAAGATGGACGAGGGAGATCCAGTAGATGTAGTGTACCTGGACTTTCAGAAAGCTTTTGATAAAGTCCCACACAGGAGGTTAGTGAGCAAAATTAGGGCGCATGGTATTGGGGGCAAAGTACGAACTTGGATTGCAAGTTGGTTGGCTGATAGGAAACAAAGAGTAGTGATAAACGGCTCCATTTTGGAATGGCAGGCAGTGACCAGTGGGGTACCGCAGGGATCAGTACTAGGACTGCAGTTTTTTACAATATATGTTAACGATATAGAAGATGGTATTCGTAATAACATTAGCAAATTTGCTGATGATACTAAGCTGGGTGGCAGGGTGAAATGTGATGAGGATGTTAGGAGAATACAGGGTGACCTGGACAGGTTAGGTGAGTGGTCAGATGCATGGCAGATGCAGTTTAATGTGGATAAATATATGGTTATCCATTTTGGTGGCAAGAACAGGAAGGCAGATTACTACCTAAATGGAATCAATTTAGGTAAAGGGAAAGTACAAAGAGATCTGGGTGTTCTTGTACACCAGTCAATGAAGGTAAGCATGCAGATACAGCAGGTAGTGAAGAAGGCTAATAGCATGCTGGCCTTCATAACAAGAGGGATTGAGTATAGAAGCAAAGAGGTTCTTCTGTAGCTGTACAGGGCCCTGGTGAGACCACACCTGGAATACTGTGTGCAGTTCTGGTCTCCAAATTTGAGGAAAGACATTCCGGCTATTGAGGGAGTGCAGCGTAGGTTCACGAGGTCAATTCTTGGAATGGCAGGATTACCTTACACTGAACGACTGGAGCGACTGGGCTTGTATACCCTTGAGTTTAGAAGATTATAAGATTATCAAAGGATTGGACACTCTGGAGGCAGGAAACATGTTTCCGCTGATGGGTGAGTCCCGAACCAGAGGACACAGCTTAAAAATACGGGGTAGACCATTTAGGACAGAGATGAGGAGAAACTTCTTCACCCAGAGAGTGGTGGCTGTGTGGAATGCTCTGCCCCAGAGGGCAGTGGAGGCCCAGTCTCTGGATTCATTTAAGAAAGAATTGGATGGAGCTCTCAAGGATAGTGGAATCAAGGGTTATGGAGATAAGGCAGGAACAGGAAACTGATTAAGGATGATCAGCCATGATCATATTGAATGGTGGTGCAGGCTCGAAGGGCAGAATGGCCTACTCCTGCACCTATTGTCTATTGTTGGACTAATTGGACTTCAGAAGAATGACAGGAGACCTATTGAAACATTCAAGTTCCTTTGGAAACTTGACAGGGTAAGCAAAGAGAGGTTGCGCCTCCTTGTGGGAGAGTGTCGACGAGATGGCATAACATCAGCATTAGGTTCACCCATCTCAAAGAAATGAGGAAAAAAATCTCTGAAAATTAACAGTGGAATTCTTAAATGCAGATAACTGTGGCAGCTAAGTCATAACATATGTTCAAGAAGAGAGACATAATTTAAATTACTCCAGGAATCAAGGATTATGGAGATAACGACAAAGTGGCATTGAGAATTATGAGATTAGTCATGATCTCATTGGCCTACTTCGGCTCCTATATCTGAAGGTGTTTTACATTTCCTCCCCACATTACCACCTAGTAGTAGTACTCTGAAGGTCTTTTAAACGGTCCAAACTGAGTGATCACAACTACAAGACCAACTGATCTACTTTCTTGGTATTGGTGCAGTCTTGGTTGGGGCAAGGAAAAAGCAGTCAAGTTCCTCTGCCTCCTTTATCACCCACTAACTAGGTGGAGATATTGAGGGCATTTTTACAAAATGTGAAGGCACACATGTGGGTGTATGTCAGGAAAAATTTTACTGCAATACATTTTCAGTTGTGAATGGTTACTGTGTAGGAACCACCAAAAATAGCACAACAGTAGTGCTTTTGATGAAAGCTAAATGAAAGTGAATTCAATCAATGTCTTCAGGACAAGGTGAAGAAAATGGAGAAAACAAGGCTGTTGCTTTTATGGAAAATGGGATGGATACTTGCCCCACCTTCAGACAAGTATACAAAAAGATCAAACCAATGGTATGACATTGAAACAGAAATTTTGTGTGTTGGCATTTTCCATCTCTCATGTTGTACTTCTCAGCACAAACAATTCCTTCCTAATCCAGAGTAGCAGGACAGAAAGAAGAAATAGCTAGGTCTTCTGTTCCTATACTTACCTGACACCGTCCAACTTGGACAGATATAAGAATCTTGTCTCTTGCACCCCAGCTCAAGCCTTTTGCCCTCTCAGGCAAGCATTGTTCACCCTGCACTCCAAACAGCCATCCTTTCACAGATGTCTCATGTTGCTCCTGAACCCCACTTCTCATCACTCTTTGCACATTTTCAAAATGCACAATAACCTCTTTTTTTCACAATCAATTAATCACACCCTTGCTGTTTTCCACATTGCCTTAACCAAACAGGAGAAGCCTCAGGATATTTCCAAGGTCTAAGGGAAGACAGTAAAACAAAGAAGCTGGATAATGTGTTTTTGTCATCCTTAAAGCTTGATAAGCAGACACTGCAGATTCAAAAAGGAAAAACCAAGAAGGGCAAGTCCTCGTTCCCAAGAGCATTTCCACAGTTAACAAGGCATAAGTCAGCAGTGTGCTGGAATATTTCTCACTTGCTGGGATGGATGCAGCTCCAACAACATTCAAAAAGCCTGACACCATCCAGGCAATCGTGCTTAATTGGCTCCACATCCACTCTCTTCACTACTGATGTTCAGTGGCAGCAGTGTGTTCTATCTTCAAGATGTACTGCAAAAATTCACCAAAGATCCTTAGACTGCAAAGATCCTTCCAAACTTTGGCCCACTTCAAATCTTGAAGGGCAAGGGCAGCAGATACATGGAAACACCATCCCCTGCAAATTCACCTCCAAGCCACTCAATATTCTCACTTGGAAATAAATCACCTGGTCAAAAATCTTAAATTTCCCTCCTGAGGGTCATCATGTTTCACCCAACAGGAGGTTGACTGCAGCAGTTTCAGAAGGCAACTCACCACCGCCTTTGCAATGACAGGCAATAAATGCTGGCCCAGCCAACGACAGCCACGATCCACCAGTGAATTAAAAAAAACTTGCTTAAAATCCAAAAGTTATTGATCTGGAATAGACCACACAAAGAAAATTCGAGAGCTACTTCAAAAAGAAAAAAATGGATTTTTTTTTATTACTGTGACTGTGCTCCGAGCAGGTCATTGCTTTTTGTCAATTTGGTTGATCTAAAAGAATGGAATTTACACAAAAATTTGCAGAACAATGCGACAAATTGAACAGCCCTCCTTCTGTGGTCCCACAGACCGGGATACTCACTGATGGAGACGTTGGGAAGCATTTTATTTGCAAAACAAAAAGTTGAAAATAGGTTCGGTTTTTTTTTCAAACAATTAGGGCAAGTTATCACTTGGTTTCCACAGGGAGTCCTGCAGGATGATATTTCATCAAGGGAAGTTACTCATATGAAAGAGAGTGAGAAATTAAACAAAGCCACAAAACTAATCAAACGTTTACCCTCACAGCTTTCCAAAAAAAAAATTGTGCAAAGAAGATTGAAGTGCTGGGAATTACCCACTGCTACGTCTGATACATGGTAATAACCTTGCATAATTACTCAGGTATAAAACTAATTGGAAATATTGCAAATGTCAAGCAAAACTGGCATTTAAGCACAAATTCGGTGATGTTAATTGCCGAACAGGTGCGAGGAGGAATCTAAATGAGGGACCTGATTAGAGGGACCCAGGAAACAAATGTGGCCTGTGATTGAGGCAAACCACATCAATTATTTAGCTCTCTCAACCACCACGGAAGGTCATGTTGATATAACCTTTTGTTTGCAGCACGAAGTCGAAGAGAAATATTTCTCTCTTTTCTGCTTTCCCCTCAGCCCCCAATCATGCATCACACACAAAAAAAACCCCAATTCTCACTCTTTCCCGTTTTCCCGTTCCCAGTGCTGTTCGAAAACAGCCCACTTTGCCCGTGGTCATTTAAACCAACCTTTCAGAACTCAACTCGGGGCAACACGAGCAACTTGTCTCTTGTTCGTCCGCGAGCAACGAATCGTTCAGGGGATCGGGTCTCCAGCATCCAAATTACTTTGCTTTTAGGAGGAGAAATCAGTCTCCATTGCGATACCTTTCGCGGCCGAACAGTTTGCTGATACTATATTGCAGGGTTTTTTTTGTGACCTGGGAAAAGCAAGAGTCACAACGGCCCGTACTATGAGAACGAACGAATTGGCGTTAGGAATAGCCAACACCAATTCCAAAGTAACGGAAGGATGACATGAAAAAGGAGTCGTGTTTTTTTTCTGACCACGGGAATGATTTCACCGTTTCGTTATTTATCTTCTCGCTGCGGTAGCGTGGTGGAAATTAAGGGCACAAAATATAAACTCATGAAAATAACAGAATTCCCCAACATCCTGCCTGTAAGACCCAAGTTGACATGAAGCACGGAGTAGGTTTCCACACTAATTATAATAACAAATACATTCTGTCGAGAAATGAACAATTACATATTATAAATAACTTTCTAAACACCCCTTCACATAAAGAGAAGAAACACAGGACTTGTAAAATGCACACCTTCTCACAACTGAAAAAAAAGGAAAGGTGGCTATTCTCAGGTTTGAGATGTTCTTTTACAAAACAAAAACAGCTCCTTCCACCCAAGGCTGTTCAGTTATTTATGAGCTAATCGCATAATTGTTGATGGACACATGATGGTCACTAGTTCTTGGTGACCTTTATCATAAATAACTGGTCACTAACTGCAGAGCCATCAATTCCAAATTGCCAGCCGATGCTCCATTCATACACAGCTCACCTGCAAACTCAGCTTCCACGACTGATTCAACAATTCTTTTCCCATTTCAGTCCACAATCAAAATACAGAGAAAAAAAACATTCCTTACACAGTACACAGAAAAAATGTGCCAAAATTGAGTTCCTTTCTTTAAAAACAGCATTGAAGAGAAAGTCACATGCCACAGTCAAAGAAAAGTGATTGACCAACATGCTTCAAAGAAAACTTTGTTGTCCATGAATTTTCAAATTGGAACATGGAATTGAATCTTCCAACAAAGTCCGAAACATCTATTTATGCTAAGAACACAAACACATATGATTTTGATCTTAACACATGCCAATTATAACGTTTTTCTATGCTGAGTAATTTTACCTTTTGGATTGAAATCCCACAGGAGTTCTGTGCTAGTTTTTCATAACTATTGTAAAAGAACCACAAAATTCCCCCCCAAAAAAGCAGAGTTTTGTTATTCTTGCACGGGACAAAGGCGCCACTGTTTAGACCAGCATTTATTGTCCATCACCACTTGCCCAGAGTTAAGAGTCAACCACATCACTGTGGGTCTGGAATCATATGTAGGCCAGACCAGATCAGGATCTCACTCCCTAATCAGATAGTGTTTTCTCAACAATCAGCAATGGATTCATGGTCATCATTGGACTCTTAATTTTAGATCTTTAAAAAATTTCACAATCTCAAATTGCATTCTTGCAAACTGTACTTTGCTGATTTTTTATGGATACAGTCTAGCCTGTTCAACCAACATGAGGCTAATCCCCCACCTATTTCAGGTTATTCGTCAAGTAAACCTTCTCTGAACTGTCTTGAAAGCATTTCCCTCTTGCCTTAAGTGAGATTACCAATACTGCACAGACCACTCCAGATGTTGTCTCACCAGTGCCTTGTATAATTGATTTGGAGGTGCCAAATCAATTGGACTGGTTAAAAAATCACAACACCAGGTTACAGTCCAACAGGTGCCCTTTGTGGGCACCTCATACCTTCAATGCTGTTGTGGTTCTGTTCGCCGAGCTGGGAATTTGTGTTGCAGACGTTTCGTCCCCTGTCTAGGTGACATCCTCAGTGCTTGGGAGCCTCCTGTGAAGCGCTTCTGTGATCTTTCCTCCGGCATTTGTAGTGGTTTGTCTCTGCCGCTTCCGGTTGTCAGTTCCAGCTGTCCGCTGCGGTGGCCGGTATATTGGGTCCAGGTCGATGTGCTTGTTGATTGAATCAGTGGATGAGTGCCATGCCTCTAGGAAATCCCTGGCAGTTCTTTGTTTGGCTTGTCCTATAGTAGTAGTGTTGTCCCAGACAAACTCATGTTGCTTGTCATCTGCGTGTGTGGCTACTAAGGATAGCTGGTCGTGTCGTTTCGTGGCTAGTTGGTGTTCATGGATGCGGATCGTTAGCTGTCTTCCTGTTTGTCCTATGTAGTGTTTTGTGCAGTCCTTGCATGGGATTTTGTATACTAGTTGGCTTTGCTCATGCTGGCTATCGGGTCCTTTGTTCTGGTGAGTTGTTGTCTGAGAGTGGCTGTTGGTTTGTGTGCTGTTATGAGTCCTAGTGGTCGTAGTAGTCTGGCTGTCAGTTCAGAAATGTTCTTGATGTATGGTAAAGTGGCTAGTCCTTTGGGTTGTGGCATGTCCTCATTCCGTTGTCTTTCCCTTAGGCATCTGTTGATGAAATTGCGGGGGTATCCGTTTATGGCCAATACATTGTCGAGGTGTTCTTCTTCCTTTTTTTGCAGTTCTGGTGTGCTGCAGTGTGTTGTGACCCTTTTGAACAGTGCCTTGATGCAACTTCTTTTGTGTGTGTTGGGGTGGTTGCTTTCGTAGTTCAGGACTTGGTCTGTGTGTGTGGCTTTCCTGTATACCTTTGTGGTGAATTCTCCGTTCAGTGTTCTCTGTACCATCACGTCTAGGAATGGGAGTTTGGTTGTCCTTTTCTTCCTCTCTAGTGAATCTGATTCCTGTGAGTGCGGCGTTGATGATCTGGTGTGTGTTCTCTATTTCTGTGTTTTTAATGATTACAAAGGTGTCATCCACATATCTGACCCAGAGTTTGGGACTCATAACAGCACACAAACCAACAGCCACTCTCAGACAACAACTCACCAGAACAAAGGACCCGATAGCCAGCATGAGCAAAACCAACTAGTATACAAAATCCCATGCAAGGACTGCACAAAACACTACACAGGACAAACAGGAAGACAGCTAACGATCCACATCCATGAACACCAACTAGCCACGAAACGACACAACCAGCTATCCTTAGTAGCCACACACGCAGATGACAAGCAACATGAGTTTGACTGGGACAACACTACTTCGATAGGACAAGCCAAACAGAGAATTCCTCTAGGGAATTCCTAGAGGCATGGCACTCATCCACTGATTCAATCAACAAACATGTCGACCTGGACCCAATATACCGGCCACTGCAGCGGACAGCTGGAACTGACAACCGGAAGCGGCAGATTCAAACCACTACAAATGCCGGAGGAAGATCACAGAAGCGCTTCACAGGAGGCTCCCAAGCACTGAGGATGTCACCTAGACAGGGGATGAAACATCTGCCACAAATTCCCAGCTCAGCGAACAGAACCACAACAACGAGCACCCGAGCTACAAATCTTCACACAAACTTTGAACCTTCAATGCACTATCTGGGCCAACTTGGCACCTATTGTTAAAGTTCACTTAAGAATGTAACTTTAACAAAATTCTGGAATTTACATGTGAAAGAACTGAAACCAACATGGTCATTCTAAAAGATGAGAGACTAATCAAACAATCCAAGTCTTTTTCAATATATAATTTCAGTTATATCACACTGTAAACTTTTGCCATAAATTCTGTGTCTTACGATCTTATACTCTACAACCATCTGATGAAAGAGCAACACTCCAAATGCTATGCTTCAAAATAAACCTGTTGGACTATAACCTGGTGCTGCATGATTTTTAACTAAATATAATTGAGGCATAACCTCCCTATTTTTATTTTAGTTCATTTTGTGATAAATGATAGCATTCTCTAGGCAGTCCCCAGGTTGCAAACAGGTTCCATTCTTCAGATCATTTGCAAGTTGATTTGTACACTATTTGGAACACAATGCAAAACAATATGAAGCAGCCATTTGTAAGTACAGGTATTATTTGTAAGTCAGCGATTTAAAACTTCACCCCCGTATGACATTGTGTCCATAAGGTGGATGTTTATAAATCAGAGACCCCTTGTATTAGTATTTAAAATTATTTGTTGTACTAGCACACTCACGTGTTGCAATTCATACACAAGACATGCAGATCTCTCTGCATCTCTCACGAATTCTAACTTGAAGTTCTCACTGTTCTGATGATAGTTCAAGCCTTTCCCTTAAAATCTGCTTTATGCCTCTCACCATTTCTCTCACAGCTGGACATAAAAGACCCTGTCACACCATTCAAATCAAAGCAGCATGGTTATTCCTGTTGTCGTTCTTGACATTTACCAATTAACCAACATTAAATTAAACCTGGATTATCTCCTTATGAATACATTACTATCTGTGAGTGCTTGCTGTGTACAAATTAATTTCTACATTTCAAGATTTGAATAGTAGCTCTATTTCAAAAGTATTTAATTGGTGAAAAAGTACTTTGGGATACCTTGGGACTATAGATACAAGTTTTTTTTTGATGAGGCATTCTGTTACCTTTTTGTTTAAATGACTTGTTAAAGTGAAGTGCAGAGTGTCAAGAATGGTTCTGTTTGAATTACAGGTTGGCTCTCTTTTTCTTTCTGATTTTCAGTTTCTCTGCACTACCAGGGAGCTTCGAAAGCTCAGATTTCACTCTCTCTTTACTAATCACATCTCATAAACCATTATCTCAAGGCTCATTCTGTGTGGGATTGAAGAAATGCTCATCCAAACTAACAATTCTGCACAGTTTCATCTGGTGTTTATATGTAACAACATTTATGAAAAATAAAGCATAACAAAATCAGGGTTCAGATGATTCCTATGTGGAATAATAGTTTCCGAGGTGTAAGATAAAATCAAGAATCTCAGTGGATTGTCCGCATTGCTTGTATGTAGATTAACAGAGTATAGGGAGGAAAGATTGAAGTTTAGTTGGACAGATTTGACTGTACTGATTTTCATTGGGTTCCTGAAGAAATCTGTGATGTAAACTCCAAACAATACTCTTCTGACACTGAGCTCACAGACATCGCTGAGTACTCCTTCCACTCCACCCAGACATGAATCTTCCAATAAATATCTATTTTGTTTTCTGTTTCTCAGGCAATTTTAAAATTTATTCCCCAATGTTTAGCCCAAAACCCAATGGCTTTGTGGCTTTTATGTGGAACTTTATGAAATGCCTTTTTGGAAGTATTGGTCCATCATGTTATACAGTTTATCACAGATCCCCTTGAGTTTTTCACCTCCTCACAGAAATTGAGGAGATTGGTCAGGCTGAGCTCATTCTCCTCTTAGGCACCATGATGCTATTCAACCCTGTCAAAGAAGAAGAGCATGCAATCATTGACTCAGACCTTCACTGCTGAACAGCCCACCAAAATTCACTCTCCAGATTAACACCAATCATTTTGAAGGTGGGAGTGAACTGTATCTCTTCAAGGATATTCCTTCAGGAGAGGAGCAAGGTTAATCACAGCAGTCAATGCTGAATTTCTATCTTAAATAGCCAAATGATTTACCATTCATGGGATTTTAAATAAAAGTGAATCTTACACAGCCCTCACAGTTTGTTTGAAGAGTTACTGTAAAGACGGTTTTGCATAGGGCGAAAGCTGGTCGAATTTAAAGCCATGTCTTACAGGATCTAACTGAATCCAACTTTGCCAAATTAGACTCTAACCAGAGTTACTGGCAACTGGAAGGCACTGTCAATAGCTTCACTTTCAGTATTTGAAGTTACAGATTTGAGAAAGCCAAGATTGTCCATAACTAAACAGTGATTTATTTTAACACTCCGTGTTGTTGAATATCCAACCACCATTTACTCTCAAGATTCACACTGTAGAAATGGAGACTTCTTGGAGGATGCTGGGAAAGTCAGCAACTGTTGAACTGCCCCCAGCAAACATTGATATCTTCAGGAATGATGGAAAAGTACAAATGTTGAGTTGGATACTGATTGTCCAATGGAACCAGAATCCAAATCTCCCTTGATATTGTTACATGACTCCTCTAATTGCTTGTATGTAGATTAACAGAGTATAGGGAGGAAAGATTGAAGTTTAGTTGGACAGTTTTGACTGTACTGTTTTCACTGGGTTCCTGAAGAAATCTGTGATGTAAACTCCAAATGTGTTGTGTGTTACGCAACATTGGAAATCAAACAGGGTTTGGGCCTAACTTCAAAAGTCCTTAAATTTTACAATTTACATTCCATCACTTCCTATCGCCCCTCCTGCGAGCACCAACTTGTCTGTTTCGTTTGTGTGCACTGAGACATTGGAGCACACATTTCTGGCATAGGAGGTTCGGAGTGGCTGGTCAAAGAGGTTGACAGGATTGACCACCTTCCTTTCTGCATTGCCCCTCAAGTGTGGAAGAGGACTCTGGGGACTGGTTTGTGACCTTTTGAAAACCACAACTTTTTACCTTTTACTTGCAAAGCAAGCAAAAAAGATAAGTATTGGGCTCCACTCTGCCAAGCTTGAGGCACCATCAGGACCAACATTAAGAGAGAATATTTGTCATTTAGGAATTTGCACTAGAGGTTGTGTGGCAGACTAATTGCTCTGTGCAGAAGATGGTTACATGATGGCACTGTACAATACTAATGCGGCATTTGAACAGGTTTGGCTGGCCAGCCTTCAGTCGTGAATGCTAGTACCGTTGAGTAAGGAACACAGGGAGAATTGGCTCCAAAAGCAAAATTTATGAAAACCAGAATCTCTGAAATTCAAAGTCTTGGATTGGGCTGACTTGAATTTTGCAATGTCACATAATCTGTCATAGTTCATAGAAATTGCCTGTCTTCACTCCAAACAAAGACAGATGATAGGAGGCATTTTTGGGGGTTTCCCTGTCTGGTCAGGATCAGGGACAAGTTAGAATCAATAGTTGGGTGGGAACTGGGGGTGGGGGGGCATTTCTCCATAATATCAGTGAAAAACAGATTGTCTAGTTATTTTCACAGTGCTGTTTGTGGGAGCTTGCTGTGTGCAAATTACTGTGTTTCCTAAATTGAAAGAAATGCCTTAACTTCAAAAGTACTGAATTGGTTTTAAAGTGTTTTTAATGTTTTAAAAGCACAACATAAACACCACTTCTCCTTTCTGAACATAGGAAAGACAGGAATGGGTTAATTCTGGGTGACAGAATAAGTTATGCAGTAGCAGTGGCCTGCATTAACCATGGCATCAGTCTCTGACATGTACACTGACCTCTGCTGTCCATTGGTGATAAGGCACCATGATTGGCAGCACATTGACAAGCACAGACAGACAGACGCCTGTCACTCTCTAGGTTTATGAACCCTGTAACACACGGTTAAGTGTTTAACAAATACAGTTTTAAACCACTAACTCGAAATTACGACTTGACAAGAGAGATTTTCTTTACAGCTCGCTGCTATTCCAAGTCAAACTAAACATTCTATCCTTCTTTTATATTTTGATAAACAGGCAAAACTGCGACACTTTCATTTTATGGTCAGCAGTTTACCCTTCCGTTCAGAAGCCTTTCTGAGAAGCAAACATAAGGCAGAATAGATCCCAATTTAACTTAAAGGTAGAGTATTGATCAATGGAGATTAACATCTGAAAAAATTGCAATCAATTTCCTTTAGAAGACCTGACACTTCCATGTTGCTCTCCATCATTAAACACAGAGAGCCAGGGAGCTCAGAGACTTACAGCTTGCTTGTCAGGAATGAAGGAGAACACACAGCTAATTAGAGGAGTCATGTAACAATATCAAGGGAGATTTGGATTCTGGTTCCATTGGACAATCAGTATCCAACTCAACATTTGTACTTTTCCATCATTCCTGAAGATATCAATGTTTGTTGGGGGCAGTTCGACAGTTGCTGACTTTCCCAGCATCCTCCAAGAAGTCCCCATTTCTACAGTGTGAATCTTGAGAGTAAATGGTGGCTCGTCCTTTATGAGGCAATGTCAACATCCTACATTGTGATTATACTCACTGTAATATAAACACAGACAACACTAGTTCCATACAGAGCATTCATACTTGGCCAAAGCAACACCTGTTTTTTTAGCCAAGTTCCTCAGTGCAAAAATAGTTTTGAATTATATTCTCTCAGTGTCCCAAAGTCAAAGAGGTCTCGTCAGTTCTATTGTAAGGAAGTTAGCTATCCACCCATTTTTGCATATCGTCCATTAGTAAATTCACTGAAAGTGAATTCTTTACTCCATGAACCATATTCCCCTCCAACTGCTCTCACCTGGGACCCATTGGAACGAGTGTCACACCTATTTCTTTGCTTTCGCTTACTCTTACTCTGGGAACATCAGAGCTATTGCCAAGGATTCCACTGGGACTGGATGAAAAATATTTGCCTCTGTAATGCTTTTATTGTTTTCAAAGGAAGCAGAATAAGCTCATTTACTAAATCATATCATTTTAGTACTCATAATTGTACTGTACTCAACAAGCCAAATCAGAGATGAATAAGAATGGACCCCCATTGCCAAATCCCCCGATGTTGGTCCAGAATGCTTGTTATGAAACAATCATACATTCTGTTCATTCCCAATTTAGTTTTTTTAACTCCTGCTTGTGCAACAGAGCATTCTGTACTGTTACTGAAGTGTTTACACAGTATGTACCACATCATTATCATGAGAATCTATCAGGAAATAGTTCATGTTTGTTTCACATGAACACCCACAGTACCTACACAATGTTATCCTCTGCATTGTCAGCAATCCATTATGATCCCAACTCTGTGATCATAGACCATTGAATCTAAGTACATGGCACAATTTCTCTGACCTCTTTGCCTTGCTTTCTGACTCTTTCATTGAAAACTTCATTGCCAAGATTGGTACAAAACCACATACCCCAGACTAACTTGGTTAGTATTAAACTAGCCCATCTCAGCTGGGATATAATAGGAGTACTACCATTGACTTAAATTCTCCAGAGAAGTCACAAAATCAGGCAGGATCTCTAGCATTTAATTGTAATCCAATTCCCTGCTACAAAGTTCATGTGTGGGCTTTGGTGAGAACAGGATAATGTTCAGCTGTGATACACCCAAAGGCCAAATATTCTGTCACCAACCAATATGCAGAAAGATATAATAACAAAAAGACTTGCATTTTTACAGCGGACACTCACAGCCTTGGGATCCAGTTTAGCTCGTCAATTACCTAATTCCCTTGAAACAGTCGTCTCTTTTGTTATATAGGCAAGCGCAGATGACAAATTATGCATAGCAAAATTCCACAGACAGCAAATGAAATTAATGCCCAAATAATCCTTTGGCCAGGGTGAGCATTTCTGCTCATCTTAAATTCATATTATGGAATTATTATATTCATGTGTGTATGGAATGAGCTACGAGAGGAAGTGGTGGAGGCTGGTTCAATGACAACATTTAAAAGGCACCTGGATGGGTACATGAATAGGAAGGGTTTAGAGGAATATGGGCCAAATACTGGCAAATGGGACTAAATTAATTTAGTATATCTGGTCAGCATGGATGAGTTGGACCAAAAGGTCTGCTTCCATTCTGTACAGCCCTATGAATCTATAACTCTGTCTGGAAGGAGACAGTGCTAACAATGCATACCCTCATGCAGTACTGCAATGAAACCACTGAAGTGATGCTTGAACTCATGATCTATCGAGGTGACAATCTTGCCAATAAATGTTCAGTTCACTGGGATACTGGAGGACAAGAAATACCGTTGGGACTGTTGCCCAGCAACTGTGAAGAGAACAACGTTAAGGTAGCTGAGGTTTGAGTCATTCCACCTGTGTTTTTTAAAATACTATTTTGCAGTTGAACAGAGATCAAATGCAACTGGAAATGTGAGCTCTTAATGCAAACACACCAATTGTATGGAAGCTGAAACCCATCAATAAGATCCATCTGGAATCACTTTGTGGAATTCAGTAATTGATTCTCAGTACCAAGCATCTCTGCAACAACTCCTGTCTAGTGAAAGCCACAGCAAAGAAATCACAGAGAGTTTAGCTGCTTCGTCCCTGTTCTTTCAGCAACATGTCCATATCTGGAATAAATGTCAGGATAAGCTCGGGTTGTTTTCTTTGGAACAGAGAAGATTTACTTGAGGTGTATACTGTCATGCAGGGTCAAAGTGGAGGGAAAGGATATATTTCCTTGAGCAGTGAAGTCAACAAACAAGGGGGCATGGATGTCCAACAATTGTTTATGAACAGTAAACATTCACAGCCTCAGAATCCTGTAATTTTTTAATTGCCTTGGAAGTGCAGAGCCCCTTGTTATATCAGCATTGTGAAAGATAAATTATGCACAGCAAGATTCCACAGACACAAATGAGATTAATGCCTGGATAATCTGTTGGCCAGGACACTGGTGAATACTTCTGTTCATTTTCAATTAATGTTGTGGAACCATTTATCTTCATCTGGGAGGGGACACTGCCCATAATGCAAAACACCCTCAGTATTACAGTGAAGCTTGAATGCACAAATCTGTGACTCAGAGGCAAAAGTACTGCCAATAAGCGGAAGATAATGGGAAATTTTATCACCCAAAGCATTGTCGGGCTTTCTGCCTGAAAAGGTGGTAGAGCTAGAAACTCTTATCACATTTCGCAGATTAGGATCTAAGGTCTGGAAAATGGGTTGACATTCAATCACTATGAATACATGCGTTGAATGTCCTGTTTCTGTGATGTAAATTTCTATGATATATATATTAAAACTGACATGACTCAGGCAGGTTAACCCAAAGTCAGAGGTAAGAGCTCAGAGCAACACATTAATCTGAAAGGATTCTTCAGCCACAGAATGGCTCGACACAGCATAAAGAACTTTGTAGAGATAGTAAAGCTGAAACATAACTTCTTTTCATATCCACAAAGTTAACCAGACTAGAGGTAGTACAGGTTTAGGGTAATGCAGAGAATGTTTCACAGAGATTCCATTGAGTATTTATTTGAAATGGTGGAACATGTTGACAGAAAGGTGAGACCAGACACTGGATCAATTTCAGAAATAGCGAGATGAGAAGCCATAAAGTTGAGATTCTTGATCTTGTGAACTGTAGGGCCTCTTTTTGAGTGCTTCACACTCAATTAAGGCCCGGAGAGGTTTTCAGAGTTGAAAAATGCGGTGCTGGAAAAACACAGCAGGCCAGGCCGCGTGCGAGGAGCAGGAGAATCGACATTTCGGGCATAAGCCCTTCTTCAGGAATGAGGCTGGTGTGCCAAGCGGGCTGAGATAAAAGGTAGGGGGGAGGGGATTTTGGGGAGGGGCGCTGGGAATACGATAGGTGGAAGGAGGTGAGGGTGATAGGCCGGAGAGGGGGTGGTGGTGGAGAGGTCGGGAAGAAGATTGCAGGTCAAGAGGGCGGTGTTGAATCCGAGGGTTGGGACGGAGGCTGAGATAAAAGGTAGGGGGGAGGGAATTTGGGGGAGGCTGCGCTGGGAATATGATAGGTGGAAGGAGGTGAGGATGAGGGTGATAGGCCGGAGAGTGGGTGGGGGCTGAGATAAAAGGAAGAGGGGAGGGAATTTGGGGGAGGGGCGCTGGGAATACAATAGAAGGCCTATCACCCTCACCTTCTTCCACCTATCGTATTCCCAGCGCCGCCTCCCCCAAATTCCCTCGCCCAAATTCCCTCCCCCAAATTCCCTCCCCCCTACCTTTTATCTCAGCCTCAGTCCCAACCCTCGGATTCAGCACCGCCCTCTTGACCTGCAATCTTCTTCCCGACCTCTCCACCCCCACCCCCTTTCCGGCCTATCACCCTCACCTTCTTCCACCTATCGTATTCCCAGCGCCCCTCCCCCAAATTCCCTCCCCCCCTACCTTCTATCTCAGCCCGCTTGGCACACCAGCCTCATTTCTGAAGAAGGGCTTATGCCCGAAACATCGATTCTCCTGCTCCTCGCATGCTGCCTGGCCTGCTGTGTTTTTCCAGCACCACATTTTTCAACTCTGGTACTCCAGCATCTGCAGTCCTCAATTTCCCCGGAGAAGTTTTCAATTCCATATCGTTTTCTCAGACAAATGACACTGAACCAGTGTCAGCAGTCCAACAATCTATATTTAGAATGGGTTAACTGCACTGAATACATAGCCTTGTTGTGGTATCAGGTTGTCAAAGCTAATGCACCATGATTAGCACAGTGCCAAGGAGAGGTAAACAGGTAACCCACCTGATCTCTGAAAGGAAATTTCAGATAATAAACACAATTCTTAAATGGGCATAGATTAAAAAAAAGCCATCCAGTCCCCTTCTTCTGTTCTCCCTCCCAACACACCATCATTTTCTGAAAGTTATGCATTTAAGAGTAAACGTCCATTGTAGCAAGCAGCTCTCTCCGCCAAATGGCCTCCCTCATGTATGTGAGTAACTATAAGACAAGAGTTGCACAGAGCTGAGCTAAATTCTACCTTCATGTGACAACTACTCTCCAGTCCTTGACAGTGGTTGGGATCACAAACCTTCACAGATATTTCCTCTTCTGTCAGAGGAGCTGATAACAACTGTAATAGTGGAGTGACTTGATAGAGATATTTAAAACATACGAAGGGTTTAATTTTTCAGACATTGGTTCCTGGTATTCGGGCATTTCTTGAACTGCTGCAATCTTTGACATGCAGAGACACTCACAGCAACAGAGTTCCTGGATTTTGAAGAATGACAGTGAAGAAATGGCAATATAGTTCGAAGTCAGAATGGTGTGTCACTTAACAGAGAACTTGCAGGTGATAGTTTTTCCATGCATCTGCCACTCATATCTTTCTAGGTGTCAAACGTCATGGGTTTGGAAGATCCTTTTGAAGGAGCTTGAGTGGATTAGCACACTGCATCTTGTAGATGGTGCACATTGCTGCTGCTGTGTTGATGGAGAATAGGATGAATAATGAAGGTGATTGATGGGGTGCCAATCAAGGAGCTCCTTTGTTCAATAGGACAAACAACAGCTCAGTCTTAAAATCCTTTCTCTTCACTAAGGCAAAGTTTTTACCGAGGCACAAGTGAGAATATGAAATTTGCTACCTGAGAGAACAGTTGTAGCAAATAGCAGAGATTCATTTCCAGGAAAATGAGATCAAAGTGGAGTAGAAGCTAATGCCTCCTAAAATGATTAAGGAGAATTGCTAAAAGACACAAGTTGGTAATAAATAAACATAAATTAAATGCTTTCCATTTGTTCATGGAATCTTTTGAAATAGACTGATGCTGGAAAATGCTGACATGCTACACATACTCTTGGAATAAAGAGCCTGTTGTCTTTTAGTGAAGCTTTACCGATAAATGTAACAACATTCTCAATTAAGCAGGAAGCTCTTTGAAGATTTAACTCACAAGACTCAAAGATTCTTGTCATTGATCTATTTCTCAGTTCCAACCTGCATCTTCATCTTTCATGTTTCAACCTTGCTCATCTCTCTTTCTTACTGGTATATTGATATTGTTCGATTAGATCATTACCTCTAAAATCTAAATATCCTACTCATGTTATTTTCATCTTCGATGCTTTGACACACTGGATAACTTGAACTTTCGTTGCATTGTCTTCTGCTTGCACTCATTCTTTGAAAGAAACTCAATCCTTTACGATCTCCTCAATGACGTAGTATTTGTTTTTTTTTCATCAGTCTACACACATATAAATGTCGAGCTTGGTCTCACCAAATTACAAATTGTTGCCCAATTTATCTCATCTTCTGTTGTTTTTTGCAGCCTGCTTTGCCAGCCAGGTATCATCACTCTGCAGCATTAGCTCTCTGGCAGGACATGCAGGGAAATACTTTTCTTGTTAATCAATGCAGTGGAGATAAATTCCTCTTTGGAGTGTCACATTGTGACCTGTTGTGGAGTCTGCACTCCAGCAGAAAGCAGTGCCGTGCTCAATCTCCAAAGAGGTCTGAATTCATCCACAGTGATGTCCAGATGACTGCTTACAATCCCAAGTCATGTTAACATGGTCCAAAAACACAGAAAAATAGAAAAGTTCCACAAAGAGTAAACACATGACTGAGCAATCTTTATATAGTTAAGTTCAGAACAGGTCATGAAGAAATATTAATCAATAAAATGAATGGATAAGATACAAAAGTGTACTTTGTAATTGCTTAAAAGCTGAAAACAGCACAGATCCAATAAAACTTGGTGGCTCATTAACATTGATAAAAGACCATTAGACATGGCAGAAGTTGGCTATTCAGCCCTGTTATGGACCAGGCCAGACCCCTCAAAATATGTTAAGAAGGTTGCCCAGACCCTAACCTTTTCTTGTTTTAAAGGCAGGCAGGTGTGAAGTGATATTCCAGGTGTGATGCAGCTGGTCAAACTACATGGCTTTAAGCAAACTCAACCAACTCAATACCAAACCTAACTAAGGAGCTATTCCAATTCCCACAACATCCCATAAAAACACCCCTTCAAAATTCAAACATGGGTTCTTCCAGGCAGGAGAGATTTCAGAAAGAGAAGCCAGTCAAGAATCATCTGCTGAAGCTCTTCACTACAGCAGCTTCGCACTGTTACAACTTAAAGAAACTAGAAAAAACCTGAACTGGGAGAACTGGCCACTCCCCTGCCATTGTTTTAAACTAGCCTCTTCCCCAGGCATTTTGGCACCTCTGCCTTTGCGACCTCTCTTAAAAAAATCCCAAGGACAAAATAACCTTGTTAAGAGGGCAGCATCGTCGCAGCCCATTGTATATGTTGCACCAGTCAATGAGATCAAGGCAGCTCTGGTAATTTTCAACACCACTTTCCTGCCCTTTCCCCAGACCCTTCATTTCCTAAGTGAACAAAAATCTGACTGTATAAACCTTGACTGTACTGAATGATCCAGCCTCAACAGCCCCCTGTGGTGAAGAATTTCACGGATTACCTACCGTCTGAGAAACAAAACTCTTCCTCATCTCTGCCTTAAATTAATGGCCCCAGACTTGTGATTATGCCTTTTGATCCTAGATTCCAGTTCTAGGGAAAGAAATCTCTCAGCAACAACCTAGTTAAGCCCCCAAGTAACTTTTACATTTCTATAATAGTACCTCTCAGTCTTCTGAACTCCAGTGAGTATCAGCCCAAACTACTCAATGACTCCTCAAAAGACAGTCCCTCCATACCTGGGATCAAACCAATGAACTGTATTCCAGCTGTAGCCTGTTTGGTGCCTTGTGTGGTTTTAGTAAGACTTCCCTATTTTTATGCTCCATTCCCTTTGAAATAAAAGCTGAAAAATACATTGCTGGAAAAGCGCAGCAGGTCAGGCAACATCCAAGGAGCAGGAGAATCGACGTTTCGGGCATAAGCCCTTCTTCAGGCTTATGCCCGAAACGTCGATTCTCTTGCTCCTTGGATGCTGCCTGACCTGCTGCGCTTTTCCAGCAATGCATTTTTCAGCTCTGATCTCCAGCACCTGCAGTCCTCACTTTCTCCTTTGAAATAAAAGCCAAGATTGCATTTGCCTTCCCTATTACCTGTTGGACTTGTATGCTCGCTTTTTTGTGATTTACGCACGCCGAATCCCAAAACCCTCTGTGCTGCAGCTTTCTACAGTCTTTCTCTATTTTAATAATATTCAACTCCTCTTCTTCCTGCCAAAATGCATAACTCACATTTTCCCACATTATATTTCATCTGCTAAGTTTTTGCCCACACACTTAACCTGTCTTTATCCTTCTGTAGACTTCTTGTGACATCCTTACTACTTGCCTTCCCACTTATTTTTGTGTCAACCACAAATTGATGAGAGTATATTCATTTCTGTCTTCCAAGTCATTTGAATCATAAATAATACTGGGCCTAGCACTGATACCTATGGCAATTCACTAGTTAGTGGTTGCCAACTGGAAAATGCCCCACTTATCCCTCTGCCTTCCAGCAACTGGCCAATTCACTTTCCATGGTAGAAAATGACTTTAACTGATTCCCCTTTATCTATCCTGTTTGTTAGTTTCTCAAAGAATTCTAATGAATCTGTCAGATTTCCCCTTCATTAAGCCATGCTAACTTTTCTTGATTATATGATGTATTTCTAAATGTTCTGCTGTACCATCTTTGGAATAGATTCTAAAATTTTCTCAATTACATATGTTAAGCTAACTGGCAACATTTACCTGTTCTCTGTCTGTCTTCCTTGTTGAATATGGGTGTAACACAATTGCTCTGGGACTCTACCAGAATTTGAGGATTCTTGAAAGATTATTACCAGTATATTCCACTATCTTTGCAGCTACTTTCTTTCATATCCTAGTTTGCAACCCATGCAGTCCAGGAGGTCTATTGGCCTTTAACCCCATAATTTCTCCAATACTTTATCTCAAGAGATAGTTACTGTATTTATTTTCTGCCTCAATTCTCCGATACAACCCTCACTCCTTAATTCATTAATATTTTATGAATGCTATTTATGTCTTCTACTAATTAATGTCTTCTACTAATGTCTTCTTCTATTAATGCAGAGTATTTATTCAACTCCACTGCCAGTTCCTGATTCCAATTATTCTTTCCCAAAACTCACCCTCTACGTGTCCGACATTCATTTTGACCTCTCTCTTCCCTGGTGGGTGGCACGGTGGCACAGTGGTTAGCACTGCTGCCTCACAGCGCCTGAGACCCGGGTTCAATTCCCACCTCAGGCGACTGACTGTGTGGAGTTTGCACGTTCTCCCTGTGTCTGCGTGGGTTTCCTCCGGGTGCTCCGGTTTCCTCCCACAGTCCAAAGATGTGCAGGTCAGGTGAATTGGCCATGCTAAATTGTCCGTAGTGTTAGGTAAGGGGTAAATGTAGGGGTATGGGTGGGTTGCGCTTCGGCGGGTCGGTGTGGACTTGTTGGGCCGAAGGGCCTGTTTCCACACTGTAATGTAATGTAATCTAATCTAATCTTTTATACATTGAAAGAAGCTGTTACCATCCTTTTTCTATTATGCGCTAATTTTACCCTGAAAAGTTTATTTTCCATACTTTTATGGATCATTTATTGTAAGTTTTAACAATTCCCAATCTTCTATCTCACCACTAATCTTTGCCACAATGTTTTTATTGATCTTATCCTTAATTCTTTTGGTTCACCATAATCGGTTTATCCCCTTCCTAGAATCCTTCTTCTTCACTGGGACATATCTTTGTTATGAATCATGAATTATTTTCTTAAGCATCTGCCATTTTTGCTCATTTGAGCAAAAATGGCAGATGCTTAAGAAATTTCCCTCCCAGTCTACTCCAGCCCTGATTTCTTTGTCACCCTTCCTTAAATTTAGCAGTTATTCCCATACTGAATGCTAAATTGTACCATGTTACGGTTATTGTATCTTTCACAATTCTTTAGCTCCTTGATCACTCATTAAACTTCCCTCACTATACATTACCAGATGCCAAATAGCCTAGTCCCTTTTTGGATCCACAACACACTGTCCCAAACACACGCATGCTGTGAATTCTTTCTTGAGGCTATCCCTCGAAATTTGACTGTTTCAGTGTACATGAAGATTAAAGTTGTCAGTGATTAATGTGTTCCTTTTTAACATGCCCTCATTATTTCCTTATTGATTCTCTGACAAACAGTATAGCTAATTTTGGGGCCTAGAGGCTACTCCCACCAGTGGCTTCTTTCCCTTGTTATTTCTTATCTCCATCCACATGGGTTTTACAACTTACACTGCGAGATTATTTCTTGCTAAATACCTATTCCATCTCATGTCAACAAAGTTACCTCACTCCCCTTTCCTTTCTGCTTGATCTTTTGAAAAGTCACGTGCTCCTGCACATTTAGTTCCCAGCTTGGATCTCCTGGTAACCATATCTCTGGAATGGCTATAAAATCATACCCACTATAGTTTCTTTCTGCTGTTAATCCTTTTATTTTGTTCCAAATCCCATAACATTTCAGTAAAAAGCCATTTCCCTCTTTGTCCCTATTAGCTGCTGATCTTCTATATTTGTACACTCTGACCCCTACTTTCCCATTCTGTGTATCATTATCCAAATAAGAGTCGTGCAATGCTGCCAAATGCTTTTGTTTTGTACGTTTATCTTTCATCTCTCCCAATTCTCCCTGTCCGTTCCCCAACCCAATTAGTCTAAAACCGTCACCAAAGCCCTCGCTAATCAGTTGCCAAGACACTGGTCCCAGCATGGTTTAACTGAAGCCTGATCCTTGAAAATAGCTTTGTTCAACTCCAGTACTGCTGCCAGTAACCCATGAACCAAAACTCATTTCTCCCACACTGACCTTTGTGCCACACATGTAACGCCTGAATTTATTTACCCCTTTGCCATCTTGTCAAAGAATTGGGGTGACAGTCCAGAGAGTATTAAATTGGAGTTTCCACTTTTAAGTTTAGCTCCTAACCATTCAAATTATTTCAGCAGAACCTCCTGTCTCATCTTATCAATGCTGTTGGCACTAACGTAAACAATGATAATTGGATCCCTCCCCTTGCACACCATGTTCCTCTCCAGCCCTGAGGAAGTGTTCTTTACCCTAGCATTGGACAGGCAACACAGCCTTGTGGCATTATTTGTGGAGCATTTATCCTGCTAATTATACCGTCGCCAACCATAACTGTGTTCCTATTTCCTCCTCCCACTTAAATCACTCCCTACACCACTGTGCTATGGTCAATTCACTCATCTTTCCTGCAGTCTCCATTCTCATCCATACAGCTTGCAAGGATCTCATACCCGTTAGACAATTCCACCTGGGTTCTCATGCCTGCCCCACCTGCTGTCACACCTCCCATCTCTGACCACAGGCAAAATTTGACTGACCCAATGTGATCACATTCTTGAGGAAAGCATCCTAGTAACTTTCCCACCTGCTGATGCGGCACAATGTCTACAGCTTGGACTCCAGCTCCTGACCTCAGATCACAAAAATATTCTGGACCAATACAGAGAATAATCAAAAATACTTGTGGACACTAGCTTTTATGTCTAGATACTAGAATACAAGGGATGGAAATTATGCTACAGTTATGTTCAGCTTTGGTTCAACCAGATCTATATTATGATGAGCAGTTCCGAACATCACACTTTACACTTGATGTATTGATTTTCGATGGAGTTTAGCAGAGATTTACCAGAACACCATCTGCATTTTAAGTGTAAACAAGATTGCATAAACTAAGGGTTGTATTTCCTTGAAGGTATAAGGTTAAAATGATCAAAGCTTTAAAGATATTCGACATTGATGGCACATTTGAAATTGGGAACCTCTATTCCTGAGAAGGACAACGGAAATAGATACTTGGAACACTACCATGTCCCTGCAAGTCACACTCCTGAATTGGAACTGTATCGGCCTTTCTTTGCTGGAGCTGGGTCAAAATCCTGGAACTCCCTTTCCAACAGCATTGTGGATGCCCTTGCCCAGACAGAATGTAGCAGTTCAAGAAGGCAGCTCACTACAACCTTTTCAAGGGCAATTTGAGATGGTGAACTCGTCAGCAACTTCCATGTCTCATGAAAGAACATAAAAAACAAGAACAAGAAAATATTTTGGCTGTTTGGGAACTCTAGGCCTCAGGTTTGTAGTTTAAAATTGGAGTCAGACTTCTTAAAAGTGAAATTATGCCAGTGTTGGTAAAACTTTGGACCATTCTTCAGCAAACTCTTCAGAAATTGATGCTCAATCATTTGTTAAGTTTAAGAATTAAATTTGTTAATCAAAGGAATTCAGAGCTACAGATCAAAGGAAAATGGATGGAATTAGGACACAATCAGCCTTTGAATGGCCAAACAGGTTCAGGAGGCCAGATGTTCTATTTCTCTGTACTCTTAAGTAGAGAGAGACCATGGTTTTCTTGTCCATGATTTTCTCAAAGTTTATGCGCAAGAAATTTGGAAGGCAGAAAGTGTGATTGTCTTTGTTACAATGGATTGAAGGATAAGAGTTAAGGAAGTCTTGCCATTGTAGATGGATTTAGTCTGCTGACCTGAGGAAGATTATACTTGCCTTCAAAGGGGTACAACCAAGTCTCAATAGATTCATTCCTGGAAGCACAGATTGAGTAGAATCAGCCTATATTTTATGAAGTTTCAAAGAACAGTTGATTTAATCACAGCATATAAAATTCGAAACGGATGTAACAGGGTGAATGCTGAGGAGCTATTTGCCCTGGCTGAGGAGTGAAGAACCAGAGATCTTACTCTCAGAATAAGGGTCAGCTTTTTAGAAATGAGACAGGGAGACATTTTTTCACCCAGAGATCTGTGAATCTTGGGGATGTTCTATCCATGAAAGCTGTCGATGTGCAGTTTTGAGTATTCAAGATGGAGATGAATAGATTTTTGAACACAAAGGGAAGTGAAGAGGTCTGGGATCAGGTTATAAAATGGAGTTGGTATAAAAGATCAACCATGATTTCAATAAATGCTAAAGTAGGCTCAAGGTGCATTCTGACCCTCTCCTCTTATTGATTATATTATTTTGTGCATTGCTCAGTGTGCATGCTCAATCTCAGAATAACAGATGCCATTAATTTCTGAATTGAAACAGCCATCTATTGTGGACAAATGCTGTTTAAGATTAGATGAAGGTTGCTTTTGATACTTTTGGCACAGTAACGTATCATCCAGAAGTTAGAGGAGATATCATCCCATGAGGTTATGAAATGACCCCAAAGGTATGTTAAAAAAGAAACAGTACCATCTATTTCTCCAAGGATAATTTGCTTTTTATCTCATTGTCTCACACTGAAGATGCACATTCACATGTTTATGATCAGGTTGCAGCTGCTTAATTTGCATTTCAATCATTCAATGTTGCACAGATGTTAGAACATTTTGTGGTAAACATTTAAATCTGCTTTATGCTCACTGTCAGGCTGATGTTGTCAAGGAGACTTTGAGTGAGTAATGTATCTAATGACAGTCAATGAATGTCCATGCCACAATGGGAAAAGCTTGGACATGAGCTCCTCAATAGATATAACATAGAACAGTACAGGCCCTTTGGCCCACGCTGTTGTTCTGAGCATTTATCTTAATCTAAGATCAACCTAACCTACACACCCTTCAATTTACTGCCATCCATGTGCTTGTCCAGCAGTCACTTCAATGTCCCTAATATCTCTGACTCTACTAGCGCTGCTGGCAGTGCATTCCAAGCACCCAACACTCTCTGCGTAAAGAACCCTCCTCTGACATCTCCTCGATACCTTCCTCCAATCACCTTAAAATTATGACCCCTTGTGACAGCCCAGGGAAAAAATCTCTAGCCAACTCCTCTACCTGTGCCTTTCATTAATTTGTATACCTTTATCAAGTCACTTCCCTTCCTCCTTCTCTCCAGTGTGAAAAGCCCTAGTTCACTCAACCCTTCTTCATAAGACAAGCCCTCCAATCCAGGCAGCACCCTTAAACGTCTCCTCTGCACTCTCTCTAAAGCATCCAAATCCTTCCTATAATGAGGCATCCAGAACTGGACACAATATTCCAAGCGTGGTTGAACCAGGGTTTTATACAGCTGCAGCAAAACCTCGCAGCTCTTAAACTCAATCACCCTGTTAATGAAAACCAAAACACCATAAACCTTTTTAACAACCCTGTCAACTTGGGTGGCAACTTTGAGGGATCTATGTACGTGGACCCCAAGATCCTGGTGTTGCTCCATACTGCCAAGAATCCTGTCTTTAGCCCTGTATTCAGCATTCAAATTCGACCTTCCAAAATGAATTACTTCACATTTATCCTGTTTGAACTCGATCTGCCACCTCTCAGCCCAGCTCTGCATCCTGTAACAGCCTCAACACTATCTGCAACACCACCGACCTTTGTGTTGTTGGCTAACTTACTAGTCCACCCTTCCACTTCTTCATCCAAGTCATTTATAAACATTACAAAGAGCAGAGACCCAAGAACAGATCCCTGCGGGACACAACTGGTCATCAACTTTCCATCCACTACCACTCGTCATCTTTGTTCAGTCAGCTAATTCTGTGTCCAGATAGCCAAATTTCCCAGTATCCCATACCTCCAACCTTCTGAATGAGCCGACCATGGGAAACCTTATCAACTGCCTTACTAAAATCCAAAGACTCTACATCCACCACTCACCCTTTGTCAACTTGTCTCATCACATCCTCAAATAACTCAATAAGGCTTATGAGGCATGACCTGCCCCTCACAAAGCCATGTTGACTACCTTAATCAAAATATGTTTTTCCAAATAGTCATAAATCCTATCTCTCAGAATCCTTTCCAGTACATTGCTTAGCACAGACGTAAGACTGACTGGTCTATGGGTGGATTTCCCTATTCTCTTTATTGAACAGAGGAACAACATTCTCCTACCTCCAATCATCCAGTATGATTCCCGTGGAGAGTGAGGATGCAAAGATCATTGTCAGAGTCGTAGCAATCTCATTCCTTGCTTTCTGTCGTAACTTTGGATATATCTGGTCTGGCCCTGGGGTCTTACCTATCTGGTGCTTCCCAGAACTTCCAGCACATCCACTTTCTTAATATCAATCTGTTCAAGCCTATTAACCTGGTCCACATTATTCTCACTCTCAACAAGATCCCTCTTTCTACTGAATACTGAAGCAAAAATCTCATTTAGGGCCTCCCCCACTCTTCAAACTCGAGGCACAAGTTACCTCCATTATCCCTCATCGCCCCTACCCTCTCTTTGATCATTTTCTTATTGCTCATGGACATGGAGAACACCTCTGAGATTTCCCTAATCCTTCTCACCAAGGCTTTTTTTGTGTCCCTTCCTAGCTCTCCTCAGTCTATTCTTGAGTTCTTTCCTCGCTATACTCTAATCCTCTAAAGCTGTGCCAGATCCTTGCTTCCTCAACTGTAAGTAAGCTTCCTTCTTTGAGAAGCTCCGCTTCTCTTGTCGTTCAAGGCTCCTTCACCTTACTATTCATTGCCTCTCAGTGGGACCAAGTTATCCAACACTCGCAACAAGTGTTCCTTAAACAGCCTCCACATTTCTGTTGTGCGTTTTCTGTTGAACAATTGTTCCCAATTTATACTCCATAGCTCCTGTCTAATAGCAAGCTCCTGTCTAATAGCAGTATAATTTCCCCTCCCCAAATTAAATACCTGCCCATACTGTCTGTTCCTATCCCTCGCTATGGTAAAGGTGAGGCAGTTGTGGTCACTGTCACCGAAATGCTCTCCCACTAAGACATGTGACACCTGGCCTGGTTCATTGCCAAGCACCAAATTCAATATGGCCTCCCCCCCCCTGTCAGTCTATCTACATACTGAGTCACAAATATTTCCTGGACACACCTGACAAAATTGGCTCCATCCAGACCATCTGCACTAAGGAGGTTCCAATCAATATTGAGGAAGTTGAAGTCACTCATAATAACAACTATTACACCTGCACCTTTCCAAGATCTGCTGTCCAATCTGTTCTTCTATCTCTCTACTGTTATTGGGGTGTCTATAGAAAACACCCAATAAAATGACTGCTCCTTTCCCGTTACTGACTTCCACCCATATTGACTCAGTAGACAAACCTTCCTCAATAGCTTCCTTTTCTGCAGCTGTGATGCACTCTCTAATTAACAATGCCTCTTTTACCCCCTCTGTCTCCTCTTTTACCCCCTCCTTGTTCTTTTTAAAAGATCTAAACGCTGGAATATCCAGCAACCATTCCTGCCCTTGTGAAATCCATATCTATATTATCGTAGTTCCAAGTACTGATCCATGCTCTAGTTCATCACTCTTATTCCTGACACTCATTGCACTGAAACAGACACACTTTAACCTATTCCTTTTCCCAACAACTGTGTATCCTTCCTGATAAACTCTCTGCCTTCTATTCCTGCCTGTTAAACAACTACCCTCTCCTCTGATCTGTAGCTCTGGTTCCCATCCCCTTGCCAAACTAGTTTAAACAGTTAGATATTCTTAGATTTCCTGGAGTCGTGCTGTCAACTCTCTAAAACTGATAAGGAATAATCCAATTTTAAAAAAACAAAATCTCTTCATGTAGAGAGCTGTGTGTTCAGGGTCTTTATGTAAATTTAAGGCTGAGACAGATTCTTGATTTTTTTTGGAAAATCAAGGGTTGTGGGATAAGAGCAGGAAAGTGGACCTGAGTGTCAGATCAATCATAATGCTACCGAAGGGATCAAACTGCCTTCTCCTGTTCGTAGCTCTTATGGTTTTATGGTCTGTCTTTGCATCTCATTCTTAGCTTGTATCAGGTGACCAACAACACACAGAGAATCATATGGGACAATTTTCTGGTTTGGTATATTCAGAAAATAGGTAAATAACCTATTGCATAAACTGTGTGCATCTTTCCCAACTTCTCAAATTTACACTTCTTTTAATCCTAAATAACTCTGGTGCTACCTTGAAATATTCACTTTAGCCTGTGTTCATCAATAAAGTAATAATTCAATGATTACATGGCAGTAACAAGTAAGGTCTGGTGAATTCATCCATCCCATTCTTCATGTACAGATTGTAGTGAGACTATTTTTCTCTCTCTACTCAATGTACCAAGTCTGTCATTATTTCCTTCTTCTTTCAGTGGAAGACCCCATTCATTATGCCTGAAGTCAGTCTTTCATCATTGTGAGTCAGTCTTTTTTTTAACCTGAAAGCATTGACTTGGAACTAATTTTCAGTTCCATTGAGAGGTTCTCCAATTACTTTTTCCAAATACCCATGTTTTTACCATGAGCAACATTGGCAAAAATGTCAGAACACCATTCAGTTGCAGAGGCAGCAAAGTCTGGTCCGACCCACACCTAACTTGGCCACATGGAAATTTTTCAGGAGAACCGCAACAATGAGTAGGTAAGAGACTGCTGAATGATGGGTGGAAGAGTGAGTTTTTAACTTCTTTGACCCATCTCTATCCATGACTACAGTGTCTCCCTCTTGCCTTGACTTGGACCAATGATTCAGTGCATATAAAGGACTGAACCTGAGACTTTACTGTCTGAATGATTGAGAACTTTCTTGAATAAACCTCAACAAGCTTAACCTGAAGAGTCAGTGCAATCTGCCCTCTAAATTTTCTCATTTTAAAACTGCATATTCCAAGCTTTGGGTTATTGCACTGACCAGTCTGAACAGGAGTCACAAATTTAGGCACTCCTAGGTTTCCTGATCTTTCCTGAATTAACTTATCTTCATCCATTGTTTTGATACAATTGGGTCCAGTCCCTGGTCCATTGAATATTCTGATCAACTCGGGTTCCTGTTGGAAAGTCTGATTCTCTGGGTGGAATCAGCTTTGGTTGACTTTTTAACTGTAAGGTGAATATTGGTGAACTGTGAAGAAGGGGTTAGTTATTGTTCTTATGGCTAAAGGAGTCAAAAGGTGTCAGGAAAAGAAAGGAACAAGATACTCAGTTGAATGATCACCCATGATCATGCTGATTAGCAGAGTAGACTTCATGGGTGAATGGTCTACTCCTCGTTCTGTTTTCTCAGTTTATATATTAATCACTCTGGAGAACAATAACTAACCCCTTCTTCACAGTTCACCAATATTCACCTTACAGTTAAAAAGTACTGTCTAAAAAGGGCACAGGAACACCCACAGAATCGTGCTTAAACGTGAGTTGATGCAATTACAAATTTAATCACAGAATAGCCATTTAGCTCAACAGGATCAGACTCACATTTATGCTCCATAAGAACTTCTGTGTAGCCCTCCACATTGAAACATGTCAATATAATCCTTTCACTCTCATCTGTTGATTCAGTTTTACCCTAATTGGCTCTCTCCTGCGGAGAAAGTGAGGACTCCAGATGCTGGAGTTCAGAGTCAAAAAATGTGGTCAGGCAGCATCCGACGAGCTGGAAAGTCATGAGCCCTTCATCACCACCTCATTCCTGATAAAGCGCTCATGACTTTCCTGCTCCCCAGATGCTGCCTGACCGGCTATGCTTTTCCGGCACCACATTTTTCAACTCTGGCTCTTTCCTGCCCGCATCAATGACTTCTGGTACTAATGAGTTGCATGTTTCAACCACATTGTGGACAAAGAAATTTTGTCTGAATTCCCTTACAGATTATTAATGATCACTTTATGTTTATGGCCAAAGGTTTTGGTCTCCTTCATCTGGAAACACCTTCTTCACATCACCCTTTTCTGAATTTCAATGACAATGTTTAGGCTACTCAATTTTCTCTTCCAGAGAAAAGAGATCTAACTTGTTCAATCTTTCCTGATTGGTACGACCTCGCACTTGTGCCACCTTGCTGGGAAATCTTTATGGCACCTTCATGAGAGCTTCCACGCACTTTTTTCTAATTAGAGAACTTGATAAGGAATGGAGCACAAAATAGAAAGGAAAAATTAAATTCCAACACATGTTTGGAAGAATGAGATCCAAAATCCACATTCTGTTGATGATTTATGAGAAAAATATCAAATAATTCAATGTGATTTAATAGGATTCTACAGCACAACTCCACACATGTTTTTGATAGAGGTGGAATGGAATTAACACCTTTTAATCTCCTTACAAAGTGATTCTGTTGTTACATGGAACTTGACTGGCAGTAAACAGAATTCCGAATTGAAACAGATTGGTACCATCTGGCGTTCCTGTCTCTGGATATTAGACCAGGACAACAAAGCCCCAAGCGGGAAACAGGAGCCTGTGACAAACAAAATGAAGGTTGCTCCAAGGTGAGGGGAGTCCTTGAGGAAGAAATTGTAAATTTGTATTCAAAGCCTGTTGGTAAGGAGAAGAGACCAAACAGATTTTCAAAAATTAAAACAAACATAATTCCCTACACAAATTTGTCAAAATCTGTTATGTTAAATGCCACAATTCATGACTTTCTGCTGCTTTTTATGGAGATTTTTTTCCCTTCTCAGCTGACAGGTACAGCCGACAAAGTGCAGGTACACAACACTACCTCATCGAAGTAATCACTCTCCACTTAGACAGTCAACAACAACATGCTACTCAACTGAGGGTGGCATCACAACTATTCACACCTTGCTTTCACATGCACACACAAAAACCCATTCATTCTTTCCAACATTGGCAGGTACAGAGATTTCCTCAACTTCAGTGCACTGAGGTCCATCATCATGATCAGGGGTCTTAGTTTTTCAGAGGTCACCTTGTAAGATCTTATCATTTTTTACCTTTGGAAGCTTTGTTTTGGTTTTCAGAGGTTCCATTTACATTTTCACTAGCTCATATAAGAACATCTCACGTATTTTTTTTAGGGTTTTCTTTTTGAAGTAGATAAGATGGCACAATTACCAATGGCTATTCACATGAAAAAAAGTGACTCTTTCGCTTGAAATCTATAAATAAGATATTTTGTTTTCCATTATAATTAAATGTTCCGTACTACGTGTCTAAACTTAAAATTGTCAATGTTTATCACAAGGTAACTTATTGGAAACAAAAGGATGCATTTTAGCATTATTATCAAATTTTACTGCCCAAACGCCATGAGAGATTTGTTGCTGACACAAAACAGGTTGTAAATGGAGAAGGTAAATGTCTGATTATAGTCAAGTCCAGAACCCTCAATGTTTACGCTCTCTCATGGTTATATGTCAAAAATAACAGACTAATCAAAGAAAATATTTACTTGAAACATTCATAAGAGTTGTACATCAAAAATCAACATAGCACAAGGCGGAATGACAAAGATGGCCAGAAATTCCATGTTTCCCTCATTCCAGTTGAAACTTGGAGCAAGAACTCAGTATCTCATTCCCTTAAGTTTATGAAACAAAATTCTTGCAAAATTCAAGATACCATCTGTAATTAACTCTCAAAACAGCAAAGTGAGCACTATAACATTCAAATATGCAAAATACCTTCTTTTTACCTCAACAATCATGACATTTTACTTTCGAGTCAGGAACAACAGTGTCTCCTAACCCAACCGAACCTAACCTATCCAGCACGAATTCAGATCCATCCCACCCTATCATTGCTCAAGCAGGCTGTGAGTGATGGATCCCCCAGGCCTGCCCTGAATTTGTTAAACTTTCTTTCCTGCTGCAGGACTGGCCAGAATGGACTCTTCCAATTAAAGGTTTCCTTCCTCCTGCCATTGCTGCTCCTTCAGTCAGAAGCAAGAAGAACCAGAGAGAGACACAGAGAGAGAGAGAACCTGCAATTAATGTGACTGAAACAGTCAGCATAAAAGAGATGAGATCTCTGATTGGAGAAGCAGCTCCTCAAGGATCATGTCTCCCCCACGTACAGGACTACCTTTCTTTGATTAGTGACCCCATGATTGACATTACCCGAGCAGTTTGAACGTTCAGGGTGATTTTGCTTATTTCACCTGCCACTCCAATTGAGGTTAAATGCTGGTTCTATCTGAGGTCTGCTCATCGCACAGATTAAACCCTCCATGCCTATGTGTTTAATTTTGAACTGAAAAATGTCAGAAATCAGAGTGGCCATTGATCTGAGCCTGCTCCAACATATAGTAAGATCATACCTGACCTGTATGCAGTACACTATTCAAAAGTGATCTCACTAAGGCCTTGCTGAAATAAGACATCTTTAATCTTCTACTCAAAACTCTGAGCAAGGAAGGGCAACATAGCATTTGTTAAATTTATCCAGTCAAACTTTGGTCAGCTTTGAATCTCTGCTGAATAATGTGTTGCTGGAAAAGCGCAGCAGGTCAGGCAGCATCCAAGGAGCAGGAGAGTCGACGTTTCGGGCATAAGCCCTTCTTCAGGAAGCCTGAAGAAGAGCTTATGCCCGAAACGTCGATTCTCCTGCTCCTTGTGTGCTGCCTGACCTGCTGCGCTTTTCCAGCAACACATTTTTCAGCTCTGATCTCCAGCATCTTCAGTCCTCACTTTCTCCTAGTTGAATCTCTGCTGTTCAACAATTGTTTAACCTCTGACCCTGCAGTCAGTAGGTTACACGGTTTTTTGACTTTCCATCTGTCACACAGTGATGATCTAATTGACAGAATCATTGATGACTTCACGCTTGCACAGTATTGATCTTGGAAGTCCCCACTGCAGCTGTCACATATACATAATAATCTGTCTGTGGTCCCTGACAAAATTCTTTCAAGACATTACAGTTGTTCTCATTTCCGTTCTGTGGTCAATGCGATCAAAACATGCTGGAGGCTGACGGTGAATAAGTGTAATTAAATCAGTCAGTCAGGAAAGGTACTGCTTTCACAGTGTAAGGTACTGGTTTCTGATACTGATCCACCCATGACATGACAGAGAGCATTTGGAATCTCTGATTAAAGTTCTGGGACTGATGGCGCAGGCACACATGTCAATTGACAAAGTGCTTTTCGAAATTGATACATACTTCTCCTAAGCTGGCAGTAGAAAATCAGTGCAAATCCTGCTTGAAATGTCTCACGACAAATCATGGTAATGATCTCTTATAGTTTTAATCAATGAGAACTGTCATGTCTCATGCTTGCTGTGCTGACCTGAGTACCATGATATGGAGGTGCCGGTGTTAGACTGGGGTGTACTAAGTTAAAAACCACCCAACACTAGATTATCGTCCAATAGATTTATTTGGAAGTACTAACTTTCAGAGCACTGCTCCTTCATCAGGTAGCTAGTCAGCTGCCTGACAAAGAAAGCTAGTACTGCTAAATAAACCTATTGGACTATAACCTGGTGTTTTGTGATTTTAGATTTGAGTACTGTTCAACTAGGGAAGGTGCTTACAACTGTAAAATAGCCAGCTGCTTCATGGGACACATACTGGTGGAATTTTTTAATGAGGTTGTGAAGCAGTTGCTTAGATTTGACATTACTCCAGCCCTCTGTCAATTCTATCATCTTTTGATGTCATGCTCAAGCTGATGTGTCATTCTCCGCAGACAGCCTGCTCCTGATTCTGAGCCACATTTGTAACACAGCTGGAAATCTCCCTAAGTTTTGATTCCAAACTTTATTTATATGGTTGATTCAGAATGGTTGTTGTGGCTTTCCAATTCTGGCTAATATTCTGACAGCCCAGAAGGAAATGAATCAGTAAAATTGGTGAAAGAGATAACATGGTCTGACTTTTATGCTTCAAACGGAGGTCTGGTTCATCCAGTATTTTCATTTCCAAGTGTTACTGTTTGTTTGCTGTTTCTCCATCTGGGATGCTTGCAGACTGATTTACAATTGGTTTGGAAATGCCTGAACTCATCCTGGCTTGTTGAATGTAAAGTTATTCTTGGCTATGTTGATACGAAGTGGTTAATAGGACGTTTCTGAGACGTATGATGAAGTATTTCAGAATGAATTACAAAGTGGTATTTTAAAAAGCACTAATTCAAGTAATTATTGCTTTTAGTATGGATTTCTCTCACACACCATCCCCCATTTCCAGTATTCATTTCACACTGTTACAAGAACAAAACATCCCAAAACACTTCACAGGAGCATTGTTCAACAAAATAGGTAATTTGTTAGAATCTACAATGACTGCAGTGCCACCTCATGTTTTTCAAGATAGGTTTGAGACTTTGAGATACAGTCATAGACATGTACAGCACAGAAACAGACCCTTCGATCCAACTCGTCCATGCCAACCAGATATCTCAATCGAATCTAGTCCCACCTGCCAGCACCCAACCCATATCCCTCCAAACCCTTCCTATTCATATACCCATCCAGGTGCCTTTTAAATGTTGCAATTGTACTAGCCTCCATCGCTTCCTCTGGCAACTCATTCCATACACGTACCACCTTGTGTGTGAAAACGTTGCCCCTTAGGTCTCTTTTATATCTTTCCTCTCTCACCCTAAACCTATGCCCTCTAGTTCTGGTCTCCTCCACCCCAGGGGAAAGACTTTGTCTACTTATCGTATCCATGTCCCTCATGATTTTATAAACCTCCATAAGGTCACCTCTCAGAGAAAAATAATCTACATCTAGACACCAAAGATACCATTTGTGCTTTCTGCCAGTAGTAAATATTCACTCTCTTTCTGTCCTACCTGCTCCTTCTGCAAATAGATTTGCACATTTGGTCACATTATCCCATTAGTCTCCATAATGAGAGGAGCCTGTCTGCACAGTGGTCTGGCACATCACTCTACAGGTGTTGGGAAGACAACAGGAACAAGTCTGAGCAGAAATCCCAGAGCAAGTAATAGTCTTGGACAGGTTTGAAATTGTGGTCCTGTGGGGAAAATAGACTCCAGGCTTGATCATCAAATGGATTAGCGTGCCACCAAAGAAACAATAGCTTGGTGAAAAGGCTGAGGGATAGCAGGGTGTTGGGAGAACTGGCAGTTAGACATTCAGCTTTGAGTATAGTAGTTACAAATTATGCGATCATGAGAGGGGAGAATATAGGGTGGCACAATGGCTCAGAGGTTAGCTTTGCTACTTCACAGTGCCAGGGACACGGTTTGATATCATTTTCAGGTGAGTGTCTATGTGCATATTCTTCCTGTGTCTGCATGAGTTTTCTCTGGGTGCTCCCACAGTCCAAAGATGCGCTGGTTAGGTGGATTGGCCATGCTAAATTCCATGTAGTGTCTAGGGATGTGCATGACAGGTGGGTTAGCCATGGGAAATGCAGGGCTACATGGATAGGGAAAGCCTGGGAGGGATGCTCTTTGGAGGGTCGGTGTGGACTCGATGGGCCAAATAGCCTACTTGCATACTGTAGGGATTCTGTTCTGTTCAACATATTGCTTGCAAAGCAGATCAAGAGTTCCAGATACTTTAATTCTTTTTAGATGCAGAAAGAATATTACAAAAAGATGGAGATTTTGTTTATGGAGAAAAGCTAGTCATATGTTTTATGTATGTTTCTGAAATAGTTGGAAGATTTACTCCATGACTGAGTGCAGTAAGCACCAACCCTTTTAATGATGTCATAAAGACTTGGGAGTAAAGTAGGAGCTAGCAGGGAACAGAATGGAGAATGTAGATCATATTACTGCATGTTGTTTGCAACAGGCTGCAGCAATGCAATAAACTTCCGATTGCTTACTCAACTCGACTTACTGTGCAACCACAAATGTGGCTACCCTCATTTATGCTGTACCATTTGGTACTCACATACAAGCAGTCAACAAAAACGATGGGGAGACTTAATTTGTCGCTTCAAGGTTTTGAAAAGGGAAGGATATTAGGGAGAAGTTAAGCTTTCAATTGGTTAAAATTAAAATGAGAACTTTTATAACACTGGTAAATAACTGAAAAGTAGTCGAGAAGTTTAGTTTAATTCAATCTCAGTCAAATTCCAAGACCTGAAAAGAAACATCCAGGAATCTTGAGGGAAGTAATGAAGAAATAGCAGAAACCCCAGAATGTGTAAATGCTAGAGAACAGTTGATCTGAACAATTACAGACCAGTTCATTTCATATATCAAGCAGAGAAAATTGGAAAATATTCCATGAAAGATGGCAAATTGCTGTGAAGCACACAATATGCATTTCCATGTGGAAGATAATGATTTAAAAACTTGAGAGTTTCTTGAGGAGATGTCAAATGTTTTCACCCTCTTCAGCTGAAGGCACTGTCTCTTTCCCAGCCTATTGTTCCATCAATGCTTTTGATGCATTCTTCATTTGTTGGACATGAGTGAATGAGTCTGTTGGTTAACAGTGGAGGGCATGATAGCCAAGCATGCTCCTGGCTGAGACTGGTGAAAAGCAAGGATCCTGGTCCATTTCTGAGAAACTGAAGAGAGCTGAGAACAATTGTAATAGTCCAACTCGTTAACGAATATAAAAAAAATAAAGTGAGCCATACAGTCTCTTCCACCATTCAAATGAATGACAGTTGATCTTCAATCTCGACTCCATCTCTGTGCTCGTTCTGACTTCCCTGGATTTCCTCAGTACCCAAACCCGATCAATCTGGGCTAAGAACATGTGCAACAACTCAGAATCCACAGATCCCTGGAGTATAGAATTCCACATATTCACAAATCTCAAATAAAGTTATTTCTTCTCACCTCATTTGAAAATGGCTGAGCCCTTACTCAGAGACTGTAATCGCTAGTTCTCGGCTGTGCAACCAGGAGAGATAACCTGTCAGTATCTACCATGTCAAGCCCTCAAAGAATTTGGCACTTTCAATGAGATCATCTCTTATTCTTCAAAGCTTCATTACCTGAGATGAGCAAAGTCCGATCAAACTAAGAATAATTGTTTGTTTAAATCAAACTGAATTGCTTCTTCAACTTGGGCAAAAAATAGAGGCAGCAATTTGTAACGAATTGTGGGTAGATTTATGAAGAAATTAGTTTGTTACATGATTATCTATTATTTCCAAATCTGGAAGACACTGAAGCATACCTGGATTTGCTCAAAAAACCTTTTCATGTAATAATATCTCATTTCTGTCATCCTTGCAATTAAAAAGCATGCTTTGAAATTCCTTTGCAAACCTTAAGGGATTGCGGATCACTGATAAGTCTTTCTATCTGAATGTGTCAGAATGTCGTTAAAAATTCAAAATTTCATTCAATATTACTACTGGTCAGCCAGGCGAGGGAACACAAATTCTCCTCACCACCCCTGATCGGATACTCGTCCAAATCAACAAAGCAAACAAATCAGCTCCCTCAATACAAATTGAATTTCTTTTTGCACACCCTTGTACCATATTGGATGATGCATTACCCACTTTAGACATAAAAATAACCTGGTTGATTTGACCAGGCCACCAACTGAAATGATTGTTTCTTTGTTATGTCTTAATTAATGGGATTAGGGCATCACTGATTGTGTCAGCACTTATGCGCATTCTTAATTGCCCTTGAGAAGGTGGTGGTAGTCTGCAATCTTGAATCACTGCAGTCCATAGAGGGTAGATATACCCACAGCATTGTTCGGAAGGGAGGTGCAGGATTTTAACCCAGTGACAGTGAACCAAGAGCTGATATACTTCTAAGTCAGGCTAGTGTGTAGCTTCGAGAGGAACTTGCAGTGGTGGCGTTACTGTGCATCTGCTGCCTGTGTCCTTCCTGGTGGGAATGATTGCAGATTTGAAAGATACTTCGAAAGGAGCCTTGGTGAGTTACTGCTGTACAATTTAGAAATCAATCACGTTGCCACTACTATGTATTGATGGTGAGAGAGTGGAGTTGAAAGTGGTGGATGTGATGCCACCCAAGTTGGTCATTTTGTTCTGGATGTTGTTGAGGTTCTTGAGTGTTATTGGAGCAAAACTCATCAAACTAGTGGAGAGTATGTCATCGCACTTCTAGCTTGTGCTTTGTAAATGGTAGACTGGCTTTGATGAGTCAGAAGATGAGTTACATTGGGATTCGAACCACTGAGTCTGGCTCAGTTCAATTTCTGGTCAATGTTGTTATGCCGCTGAGATCAAACTCCTCTGCTAATTAGAACTAAAACACACAGAAAAGCTCACCTTGCCTCGTAATCTGTTATGAGTGTGAATGAGTGAAAGAAAACTCCTGACTTCCACTGTTTAAGGAAAAAAACATTCATTTTCCCAACTCGAACAGTGAACACTAAACAAAAACTATGAGCAAATCCAAGCCCCCTTTTCTTAATGAATCACAATCTGACCCAACTCTATAAAAATGCTGTTCCAATAACACAATTATTACACATTAAATTAACTTAATCTCTCCAAGTCTATACAGCCTCTTTCACTCTTTGCCTTCTGGTCTTCCAAATCTGTCTTCTCCCTGGGTCGTCTTCTTCCTTATTATTGTGAGTGTCTTTGTATATAATTTCTTGGTACCTTTAATAGATGATGCCTTCTGAGATATTTATTTTGAGAGCCCCTTTCAGATGACATGTGCTCTCCAGTTCAAGAGGTAGTTATTTCTGACTAATTTTCAGAATGCCTTCCTTTTTCTGTTGGTCCAATGTGGTCATTACAATCAAAATTCAAATTCAATTGGGTTTTGGCATCCTGGGCATAATTTAAATTAAGTGCTTAAATTCAAATCCAGTTGCCTTCCCATCAAAAGACAACCCCAAGATGATTGTTACATATTATCAATTCTCCGCACAGTCTGCACCTGTCAGTAGTTACAGTCACATGTACTGTCACAATCTCAGCTCAGAAAAGGCATCTCTCTCTTAAAGTGATCATACCCTCTTTCGACTTTGTTACAATGGTAACCAGGAGTTAACAGTACAGAAGTCAGAGATGGTCGTGTTACTTTGTATCAAGAAGATATATTTGGATTCTCTGTTTTTGGAGATATTCATTGCCTGGACTTGTACGGTGTAAATGTTACTTGCCAATTGTCAGCCCAAACCTGGATTTCCTGATGGACACAGACTGACTCAGTTTCTGAACAGTCGTGAATGTAGTTGAAGATTGTGCAATCATTAGTGAACAGCCACACTTCTAACCATATGATGGAAAGAAGATAACTGATGAAGCAACTGAAGATGGTTGAACTGTACCCTGATGAACTCTGGCAGTGATGTTCCAGGATGAGATAACTGATCTTCAACAATCACAACCCCTTTCCTTTGTGCCAGATATGACTCCAACGTCTGGAGAATTTTCCCGATTTCCACTGGTTCCAGTTTTCCTCAGGCTCCAGCTGTCACACTCGATCAAATCTGCTTTTACTAGCAGTTACTGGCACCACACTTTTGAAGGTCATTGGTTTTGTCCATATTTGGGCCAAGCCTGTAATGAGATCAGGAGGAAAAGGCCCTGGCAGAACCAAACTGAGCATCAGTGGGCAAATTATTGCTGAGCAACCACTACTTCATAGCACTGTCAATGAAACCTTTCATCACTTTGACTGGGATCTCTCCCACTTATTGTGCACAGGACATACCTGGATACCTCTCCACATTGCCAGGGAGACACCAATGTTGAGCTAACTTTGGTGGACAAGTCAATACTATTGCCAAAATATTGTAAGGGAATATAATCTTTGCAATATCTAGTACCTTATTTCTTGATATCATGTGGAGTGAATCAAATTGGCTGAAGACTGACATCTATGATTTTGGGGATGTCAAGAGGAGGCCACTCAGCACTTCTGACAATCATTGTAAATGTTTCACCCTTGTCTTTCAGACAAATATGCTGGGATCCCCCATCATTCAGACTCGATTTACGAGTGGAGCCTCCTTCTCCTGTTAATAGTTTCAAAGTCCACCGTCATTCACAGCTAGATGTCCCACCACAAAAGCACAGTAGTAACAGTGTGTATCATCTTACACAGCTCCATCCAAATTGGAAGGGCAAGGGTAGCAAATACATGGAAAGTTCTCCTCGAAGCCACTCATCATTTTGACTTGGAAATAAACTGCTGTTCCTTCACTGTCACTAAATCAAACATCTGGAGCTCCAACCCAAACAGTCTTGTGGGTATAGCTGTACCAAAGGGACTGCAATGGTCCAGGAATGCAGCACACGACCATCTTCTCAAGGGCAATTAGGGATGAGTAATAAATGGTGGGCTTGCCAGTGACACCTATATCTCTGAATGAAAGGAAGTAACAGGACTGCAGAGCTTAGATCTGATCTTTGTGGGATCACTGACTGGGTGCAGATTCTGTTGCTTGCCATGCAAGTGTAACAGCTTCGTAGGTCGACACCTTATTTTCAGACATGTCTGCTGCTGCTCAATGAATGATCTCCTGCTGTCTTCAGTGAGCTAATGTCAGCCTTTTGACTTGATGGAAATGGAAGACGAGGGGATGTCGAGTCATGAAGTTACAGATTGAGAATGAATACAATTCTGCAACTGCTGATGGCCCAAAGTGCCCATGGATGCTCAGTTTTGAGTTGCTGGATAACTTTAAAACCCATTTAGCACAATGGTAATTCTACACAACACAATGGGGGGTATCTTCAAACGAAAGATGGAACTTCACCTCCATAATGTCTGTGCAGTGGTCACTCAATTGATGCTGTCCCAGACAGATGCATCTGCGACAGGTAGGCTGAGGAGGATGAGTTCACTGATGCTTTTCTCTCTGGCTAGTTCTTTCCCCATCTGCCACAGATCAAGTCTATCAACTCTTCTCTTAAGGACTCAACCAGCTCAGTCAGCACCAAGGCACTCTAAGTGCTTGAGATCGAAGTCACCCACCAGAGGGGTCGGAGTGAGTCTGGAACGCACTGCCTGGAAGGGTGGTTGAGGCAGGAAACCGCACAACCTTCAAAAAGTTCTCGGATGAGTATCTGAAATGGCATAACATTCAAGGCTCTGGGCCTAGTGCAGAAAATTGGGACAAGTGCAAGTCGTGTATTTTTGGCAGTGCAGATTCTGAACTGAATATTCTATGAGGTGCACTCTGTGCTATTGGTAACATCAGCAATTTTGCAATTGATGTCCAATATGGAGGTGGTCTGATTTATCTGCTCAGGGTGGGTGGAAACATTAGCTCTGCTTTCTCTCCACAAATGCTACAGACTTGTTTCTCCACAAATTTCTGTTTTTGATACTTGACATGCCTATGGGAACAGATCTTCCAATTTTGGCATCAGTCTGCAGATGTTAAGAAGTGGAACTTTGCAGGGTCAACATTTTTAGGAATGGAATTCTCAACAGTGAGATGATCTAAGGTAGAACAGGCAATGATGGTTAAAAAAGAACAGCAGATGTTGAACATCTGAAACAAAAACATAAATTGCTGGAGAAATTCAGCGGGTCTAGTAGCATCTGTGGAAATAAAGTACAGTTAGTATGCTGAGTCCATTATGACCTCACCCAGAATTTTTGTTTTGGAAACCAGGGAATTACTTAATCTTAGTGAGATCTCACAATGTTGATGCAGGCAAACTGTTCATCGTGTTAATGGTTCACATAGGAGGGCACACTCATTCACAATCAGACAAAGGGGTTTGGAGGGAGATTAAGGTGAAGTCAGGTGGAACATGGTCCCCAGAGAAGGAAGGGGATTGTAGAGTTAATCAGTAGGGGAAGTTGTTAAAGCAGATTATATTAACAGGTTTTAAGGGGACAAGACAGCTTTCAGTGTGAGTTAGCAGCTGACAGATATGGTGAGAAGTTGAGTCAGTGGGATCTGTCAAACAGGGTACGTTATACCTGTTTGGATTCTCAATCAATCTTATGTCAATCTATATGGATAATACATGTTAGCTGATGTACTATACAACTAAGACCCATCAGTTTGATGTAAAAACAACAGTTTGTATACAGGTTATATTGAATAGAGGGACTTCCTACAGTTTCCTTCTCTCTTTTCACCTTTCCTCACTGCATGTCACTTACTGTTTCTAGTCTTTGGGACCATAATTGTTCATTGCCTGCTGGCATTTTAACTAAGATGAGATTACTTACAGTATGGAAACAGGCCCTTTGGCCCAACACGTCCATACCGATCTGCCGAAGCGCAACCATTCCCCTACACCTAACATTCCGGGCAATTTAGCATGGCCAATTCACCTAACCTGCACATTTTTGGCCGGTGGGAGGAAACCAGAGCAAACCCACACAGACACGGGGAGAATATGCAAACTCCACACAGACAGTCGCTGGAGGCGGGAATTAAACCTGGGTCTCTGACCCTACGAGGCCGCAGTGCTAACCACTGTGCCACCGTGCCTCACTGAAGAGATGTCTCTTCATGTACTTGCCAACACAGTCAAAGTGGGCGAGCAATTTGACATCCATATACAGAGGAATCTTGATTATCCGAAGGACACAGGCAGAGAGTATTTCACTCAGTTAATTGAATTCAAGATAATCGAATGCCAGATAACATAGTTTAGCCAAGCATCGGGACCTTGTGATCTTGCTGGATAATCCGATATTTGGATAATCGAGGTTCCTCTTGGGGGGGCAAGGGGGGTAATTTCGGAGCACTGCTCCTTCATCAGGTGGTTGTGGAGGTTAAGGTCATGCTCACAGAATTTATAGCCAAAGGAGTCCTGTGTCATGGAAACGTGATACAGTAAACAATCTTAGATTGTCCACTTCAGTCCAACACCGCAACCTCCAAGTCAGAGATGGAGAAGTCACTGGCAAGGCCAGAATTTAAAACCAGTTCTTAACTGACCTTGTTGAACTACAGCAGTCCTTTGCTGCAGGTATACCCAAACTACTGCTTGGAAGCAAACTCCAGTGTTTTGACCCAGGGACACTGAGGGAACAGTTATCTATTTCCAAGTCAGATAGTATGTGACTTTGGTGGGAAGTTGGAGGTGGCACTGTTCTCATATATTTTCTGTCTTTGTCTTGCTTGGTGATGACTTTTGATAGTTTGTGAGATACCACAGAAGAAACCTGCAGCACATGGCCTGCTTCCCAACAGATACCAGTGCAGAATGAGGAACAAATTTGGCTGAGCATCAAAACTGTCTTTATAAATTAGACCAGCAAGAAATACAGCACTCTTCTGAAAAAAACAATTTATATCAAAAAGATTCAGCTTCTCCCTCTCTCCACCTTTTTATCCTACTTCCCCACAATATCTTTGATGTTGATAAGTAGTCAGAACTTTGATCGTTGGATTGGTAGAGGTGTTGGTTTAAAAGTGCCCATAATCTAGATTTGAGATGCCCATGATGTTAGCAAATTGGACTGTGCAGATTGAGCTATGGGAAGCTAGGGAAGACTTCTTTTCATTCCTGTGGGGTATCACCTGGTTTCGGGTGAAGCAGTTTTCTGAGTTATTGCAACCATTAAGTAAGAAAAGATTAGATTACTTACAGTGTGGAAACAGGCCCTTCAGCCCAACAAATCCACACCGACCCTCTGAAGAGTAACCCACCCAGACCCCTACACCTAACACTATGGGCAATTCACCTAACGTGAACATCTTTGAACTGTGGGAGAGAACCAGAACACCCAGAGAAAACCCACGCAGGCACAGGGAGAATGTGCAAACTCCACACGGACAGTTGCCCGAGGTAGGAATTGAACCTGGGGTTTGTGGAGTTGTGAGGCAGCAGTGCTAACCACTGTGCCACCGTGTCACCCCAAAAGAGAGAGAAAAGAAAATAGTCAGGGTTCCTGCATGTATGCTCAGATCCATTCTTGCTCTGTGAGTAGATTACTTCAAAAAGCAATTAATACATGTGGAAACAAACTCCATTGACTTCAGGGAGGAAAAGGGAAAAAATTGGAAAGCAAACAAAAAAGCCGATCAGTCCAAAGGAAAGAGCTCTCCAAAAAACAGTCAGTCCCGAAGTGGTTTACAACAAATGTGAAGGAATCAGTTCCAGACATTGCCTTCACTGTTATAATATTAACACAGTATGATGTAACTGGTGTAAATCTGAATAGGAAATCAAATGGTTCAGCAGTGTCATTCTGATTATTTCACTGTTTCTGAAGGCCCATTCGTACGTTAACTGTTCTACATATGTTTCCTGGTGTAAAACTTTCTAGATGCAAATATTGAAGGGTTTTGTTACAAGTGCCGGACTGATGAATGGTGGATGAGGTCCAGGACACCCACTCACTTTCCAGTGATCATGTGGCAAAGTCATTAAACCTGGTAATTCCTGGAGGGATAAGGCTCCCTGTCCTTTCTAATCCTGGCTTATTTGTTACTTTGACCCCTGTATACAGACGGATACTGTGTTCCCATACATACTTGGTTTAATTGAATGCAGTCGATATTTGATAGCAGTGAATGGTTTCCAGGTTTTTGGACTGATTCTTTCTTTTGCAGTCACGTTGCTATGATTTAACCCTAGCCTACTGTAACTGGCTTCAGAAAGCAAATAATTGTATATTGTATGAAACGTCCTTGCTGTAGGATTTCAATGCACAGATCAAAGATACTGGCTATTTTGTCCTCATTTCTCAGTCCTTCATTTTTAAAGGTTTTGACTCAAGTTGTATGATTGCTCCAATTGGTCATGCCACTCCAGGGAGGGCTGGGGTAGTAATTAGAGGAAGCTAGTAGTCCTGCTCCTGATTGCTGTCCAGTGATCCCTACTCCTAAACAATGGGTCTGCAAATGTTGTCAGATATCTGTGGTGTCCTCATGTCCGAACACTGCCTGTCAACATTCACTGTTGAGTCTCCACATATGGTGGTCACTTGGCAAGGACCTGTACTCCAACAGTTTCAGGGAAAGGTGAAAATTGTGAAACAAAAAGAATAGCAAATATGAAATATCATTTTCAATAACTTAGACTGTACAGGTTTGTAGAAGTTATTAAGTTATGCAGGCTTTCAGCAGTTTTTATTTGAGGTGTAGACAAGGTTAATGCAGGAAGATATTCATTTTCTAAGAAATAATCTTTGGCATGTGATTTGTGCATTTAAGGGTTTGGTTAGCACTGGGGATTGAAAGATTTTCATGTCAAGTGTCAAGGACGTCATATTGTCAGTGCCACGTGGACTAAGGTCATATACATTACAGGTTAAATGCAGATACGTCTGAAAAATATCCTATTAATGTACTGCTATGTTCAACTTAGTGCTTAAGTAAACTTTGAAGACTCATGTCTACTTTGTGGGCACGGATCTCCAGCATCTGCAGACCTCAGTTTTTCCACAGATTACACCTAACCTAATGTTCCCGGTCCAACAGTCACTTATGGAATAATGCAGAAAGAGTTCCTGTTTTGGACTAACGTGTACAAACTTTACCTTGAGAAACTTAAATACAAGAATCTCAGCTGCCACTCCAGGTCAGTACTCAGGGGAGGTTTACTTGACAGAACTGCCATGAAACCAAAGACCAGTCTGCCCTTTGAGACCAAGCAACATTATTTCAAACAGAATGGAATTTGTTTCCAGTAATTTATTTCTGAGCAATATTTATCCCTCAAACCAACATTGCAAAATATCGGACAAGAGTAACTACACATCAAAAAGTAATTAACTACCTGGAAAGGCCTTTGATAAGTCCTTAGCTTGTGAAAGATGTGATAGAAATTCAAGTGTTCTTCTTCATTCTTTGATGCTGAAGATGATACAAGATTCTACTCCTAATCATGAACATTTTGTATTAATTAACACTAAATTCAATAAACACCTTTATTTTAAACATGTGAAGTAAACTAATCCAATTCTTTCGATCAGCTTTGTTATTTGAAAATATTAACAGAAAGTGCTGGAGAAACTCAGCATGTCCAACAGCATCTGTGGAAAGACAATACAGAATTAATGTTTCAAGTCCATCTGACCTGTCTTTGGAACATAAGAGGCTGCAACCTGATGGTTTGCATCTGTTGACTAAGTTGTAGGAGGAGCAAGTGAAATAGATGGTGATGGTGCCCAGACCAAAGAGCAAAAAATAATGATAGGAGAGATATCAACAAAATATGTTAAAGATGTGCATGAACAACAGAAATCTTAGCTGAGAGCAAATCCATGCAAACAGAACACTGTCTGATTGTTATAACTCTAACAGTCAAATGTGAAATATTTATTTTAATTTGCATGGATCTCACTGGCTAAGCTGCATTTATTGCCCAAAGGGGAAATAAGAGTCAACCACAAAGCTGTGGATGTGTATTCAAATGTAGGTGAGACAGAGTAAGTTTTTAAAAATTCATTCTTGGGATGTGGGTATCGCTAACTGCCCAGTATTTATTGCCCATCTGGAGCAATAGTTAGCATGCTAATTCCAGCAATAATTGCTATGGCAAAAGCAATGGTTGCCCCAAAGAAGGTGGCAATCAGCTGACTTCTTGAACCACATCAGTCCACCTACTATGGGTTGACCCACAATGCCATTAGAGAATTCCAAAATTTTGACCAGTGAGAGTGAAGGAATGGCGATATACTTCCAAGTTAGGAAGTGGCTGGCTTGCAGTGAGCAAGGTTTTCCGAAGCAAGTGCTGCTTGACACCACTGTTGATGACACCTGCCATCATTTTATTTATGATCTAGACTGGGCTGATAGGGTGGTAATGGCCAGGTTGTATTTGTCCTGCTTTTTCAGGACATAGCAGGTCAATTTCTTATATTGCTGGGTAGATGCCAGTGTTGTAACTATGCTGACAGAGCTTTTCTCAGGGAGTGGCAAGTTCCAGAGCACAAGTCTTTAATATTGTTGCCTTAATGTTGTCAGTGCCAAAAGCCTTTAAAGTCTCAAGAGCGTTCAAATGTTTCTTAATATCACACGGTGTGAATCAACTTGGTTGAAAACTGATACCTGTGATGCTGGGGAAGGAGGCTGAAATGGAATATATACTTCTGGCTGAAAATTGCTGCGAGTGCTTCAGTCTTTGCACTGATGTGCTGGGCTCTTCCATCATTGAGGGTGAGGATATTCATGGAGGCACCTCCTCCAGTGAGTTGTTTAATTGTTCACCACCATTCACAACTGGATATGGCAGGACTGCTGAGCTGAAATCTGACCCTTTGGTTGTCGGATCACTTACCTGTTTACTTACTGCTTATGATGTTTGGTAGCTTCACCAAGTGATGACCACATTTTTAGGTCTGCCTGATGCTGCTCTTGGCATGCCCTCCTGCACTCTCCAAAGAACCAGAGTTGGTTTCCTGGCTTGGTGGTAATCGTTGTAGGGGACAAGCTGGGCCAGATTGTTGAGACTGTAGTGATTGATACAGTTGAATGGCTTGCTAGGTCTTTTCAGAGAGCAGTTGAGAGTTAACCACATTGCTGGATGATATGTTTTCTTCACTTAAGGACATCAGTGAACCAGATGGTTTTTATGAGAGTCGACAGTAGCTACATGGTCACGACTAGCTTTTAATTTCAGACTTTTATTGAATTTAAATTTCAACATCTGCCATGATGGGCTTTGCACCCATCTCCCCAGAACAATAACCTGGGGTTGAGGATTACTCATGACATGACAAGGATGCCACCACCTTCTCATCTACTATTGTTATTTTCTTTACAGCTGTTCAGAGGTGATTTTAGCTCATTTGTAGAAAATGCCAAGGTTACATGTCATGATGACCCTCATTGTGGTAAGAGGATTATGATCCACTGGCCCAGCTGTTGTGGGATATACTTACTTGATATGATTATGAGACACATCAGATCCCCAACATGAACCTGGCTGGATAGATCACGAATATTTAAAATTTCTTTGTTACTAAAGTTATCTTTCATTAAAGTCTACAGACACAGTGTTGCAGTCTTTGTTTTATCAATGAAAAAAACAAAAACTTTATCATAACAAGAAAAAGCACGCTATTCCCTTATAACTCACAATCAAAGATGTTTAAACACAATTTGTAAATAATCCAACTATTATTGTGCTCCCAATTTAGCTTTCCTTCAGTGCTATACTATCTACAGAAAATCAGAGCAACAGGATGTTTCCTGACGGAGCATTTCAGCTGTGAAGAGAGGCTAAATAAACTTGGGTTATCTTCTATGGAGTGGAGAAGACTGATGGTAACCTGACTGAGGGGTATAGGATTATGAGGGGCATGAACAGGATGGATACAGTGCAGCGCATTCCTTCAGCTGAAGGGTAAAGAACAAGGGGCACACTTTTAAAGTGAAAGGCAGGAGGTTTAGAGGAGATTTCAGGAGAACTTTTTCACCCAGAGATTGATAGGAGTCTGGAATGCACTGCCTGGGAGGCTAATTGAGGTGGGTAACTTCACAACTTTTAAAAGCATTTGGATGAACACTTGAAGTGTTAAAATATTCAGGCACTTAGCTCAGAGCCTTGAATATTATGACATTTCAAATGCTCATCCACGTACATTTTTTCAACATTGCAAGGTTGTTCCATAACATTCAAGGCTGTGGGCAGTATGGGAAAGTGGGACTAATGTAGGCAACAGTGTTTTTTGCGGTACAGACTTGATTGGCCAAAGGACCTCTTCTGTACGATATGAGTCTACAGTTCTGTGAAGTTGTTGAACACAACAATGTTGAGTCCTGAAGGCCATAAAGTGCCTCAGCTTGTGTTTGGCTTTGCTGGACACATGTGAGCATGTGAGGAAGATGGTGCATTGAAATGGCAAGGAATTGGAATGTTGTGGTCACTCTTACATCCAGAATGGAGGTGTTTCACCAAGTGGCCACTCAGGTTGTGTCTGGTCTCACCAATATACAGACTACATTCTGAGCAATTAATACAGTACATTGGATTGAAAAAAAAGTGCAAGTAAATCACTGCTTCACCTGAAGGATTTAGGTACAGGATAAAGGCAAATTCTAAAACTGATATGTACACCTTGGAAGGTACCTTGCAGAGGTGAATACGTGTCACAAAGGAAGTGGTCCCTGAAAAACACTGCCAAGGTAGGGGAGGGGAGGATGTGTTTGGTTGTGGCATCTTGCTGGTGGAGGTTAACCCTTTGACTGCAGAGGCTGGTAAGGTGTAGAGTGAGAACAAGAAAAGCCCTTTTGTTGAAGTGGGAGGGAGGAGAAGGGTGAGGGCAGAAGTATGGGAAATGTGTTGGACTTGGCTGAGGGCCCTGTTAACCATGGTGAGGGTTGGAGCAATCTTTTGTTCTTGACTAACTCAAGACAATATCAAAATAATATTGGCATGATAACATTTCTATTTATAACTTCAAACAGAACAGTACCAATAAGGAAACCTGGGAGGAGCTGTCAGTAGCCTATGAATGACACATAAAATGTGACAAGAGGCCATTGAAGGGTCTCAATCCCCTGTCACCATTCTGTGGAAGCAGAAGATTTGTGCATGCGGGAATTATGTAATCTTTAGCTGTTGAGCCTGGTGTCTGGCATGGGACGTCGATCTCCTTTGAAACCCCCGTGCTCTTTAGAAACACTATCAACTCAAGATCACAATTCCCTCAGTTCTCAACCCTGCTCGACCCTCTCCAACCTCGTCCCCAAACTCTCTCACCCAGACTTGCTAGCCTGACCCAAGAAAAGTCCCTTGCATTTTCTTTTCTTTCTGACTCCAGCAACAATCTCCACTGGGTATTGCCTGTCTTCTCAGCACTGACCACTGCTTCCAGCTAGTGCTGTTGGGGCCACAGAGTCGCCAGACATTCAACTCACCAGCACATCTTGGAGATAAGACTTCCTAATCTTGAAGGCCAAAAGTCTTGGCCACCAGCCGATTCATGATTAATTCACCTTTAGATAATGGTGAGGCAGCTATTCTTTCCCTCCGAAGATTCCCTATCAACATTTTAGCCAGTGCAGGGAGTGAAAGGATGGAACATCAGGGACCATGACACTGCATAAAATTCAGCTCTCTGTTCCAGTCACTGCCAGAGGTTTTCTGTTAGGAGTGAAGCAAGGAGAACCAAAAGCAACTATGAAAGCCAGGACGTCTGATTGGCAAAGAAACAAATTGGGTAATCAGCTTAAGAAGAAACATTTGCATGGCTTCAGAGAAAGAATGGATAAATAAGGCTTGCTGAATTACTCTTACTGGTAGTATAGACACAATGGAGTAGTGGTGCATCTGATGCCTTAGTTGATGCAAGTTATCTGTCCGATTTTATTACTTTTAAAAATTTGACAGCAGACTTTGGCTTGCTGGAACATTTCAGAGAGCCTTGCTGTGGATGTGGAGTTACGTGGAGGCCAGACAAGGTAAGGAAAGCAGGTTTTCCTTGCCTAAGGAAGATGAGTGAACCAGATGGGTTTTAAACATCAATCGACAATTATTTCATGGTCATTAGGCTTTTAATTTGAGATTTTTATTGAATTTGAACATTACTATCTCCTGTGGTAGGATTTGAACCCAGATCCTAAAACGACACCCCTACCTACGACTGCAGTGACTTGTTCAAAAGATTACCCTTACATAGTGATGCAACCAATCAAAAAAGTCACCATAATTTTCTTAAATGATCTTATGTTGGTGGTTTAAGAAAAAGAGTTCCTGTATCGCTTTGCAGTAATGTCTTCTGCAGTGACAGTGTGTAAGTGTCAGATGAGTACATGGTTGGGGTCAGCAGGCCTGGTATCAATGTACACTTTGCATCTGACTGCATACATGAACAATGGGAACTGAGCAAATTTGAAAATGTAAGCTGGGAAAGGATCAATAGCAGCAGTCGAGAAAGAAGATGTCTGAAGTTTTATGAGGAGAAGAAGAAAAATCTCCATTTTACATTTTTAAGTTGTTGTTGAGATAGAGCCCGCAAATAACATTATTGTGATTTAAAGCCGGGATTATCAAACAATATGAGATTACTCATCTCATATACATCTGGGCTTGATTTCCTGTCAGAGCAAAGGATTCAGGAAACTTACAGATTTTTTGGAAAATGGAAGTTGCCCCTTTTTTGCACCTGCTCTTGTTTCGAACGGCATGCGTGTGGGTATTGATGTTGTGACACATTCCTCGTGAGTTTATTGTCAATGGGATGCAAAAATAAACTGATGAATAATCTGATGGATCATCCCTTTCTCATGGCTCCCATTACAACCTTTTTTGAATTTTTTCTATTTGGTGAAGTTACTCCATACTGAGTTTACAAGTCTTGGAGCAATGGAAGGGAATGACATACACATTTCTTTTAATTTCAAATAACTGGACTGTTCTATCCCAATGCTCTGGTGGTCAGGAACTCCATCACCTGAGGCAAATGGATGCCAATGTGTGTGCCAGTGTTCCTGAGTTGGGACAGAAATTTACATCCAAGAATCTGATCAATGTCACGTGCCACCTTTCAAGTCTTCTTCTGACAGTGGAAAACATGAAAAGCCCAAATTTCACCAAGTTTCTTTGAAGCCATTCTGGTTATGTTGTTTTTATTCACTCAGAGGACTTGAGCATTAATTACTGGGCCAGCATTTATTGTCTGTCCCTGGGTGACATTGAGAATGTGGTGGTGAGCTGCCACCCTGAATCGTTGCAGTTCATGTAGTTGGACCGGCAATGCCATTCGAGGGAATTCCAGGATTTTGACCCAGCAGCACAGAAGGAATGGCAATAAATTTCCAAGTCAGAACGATGATTGGCTTGGAGGGGAACTTGCACTTGGTGGTGTTCCCAGGTATCTGCTGCCCTTATCCTTTTATATGGAAGTGATTGTGAGTTTCGCAGATATTGTCTAAGGAGCGAAGGTGAATTTATGCAGTGCATCTTGCAAATAGTACACATGCTGTTAAAGAGCATCGTTGGTAGAGGAAGCAATTCCTTGTGGATGCCGTGGATGGTGTCAAGCTTCTTGAATATTGTTGGAGCTGCACTCATCCTGGCATGTGTGGAGTATTCCATCACATTCCTGACTTGGGGCTTATCGATGTTGAACAGGCTTTGGTGAGTCAGGAGGTGAGTTACTCGCTGCAGTAGTCTGATCCTCTGACACCTGCTTGAGTAATTGTATTTATATGGTGAGTCCAATTGAGTTTGTGGTGTTGACACCATTGAATGTCAAGGGGCAATGGTTACATCGTGTCTGATTCAAGTGGCCATTGCCTATTAATCATGTGGTATGAATGTTTCTTGTCACTTTTCAGTTAAAGCCGGACATTATCCATGTATATGGCTGTAATTGGGCATGGACTGCTTCAGTACCTGAGGACTCGTGAATGGGGCTGAACGCTGTGCAATCATCAGTGAACATGCCAACTTCTGGCCTTATGATGGAGGCAAGATCATTGGTGAAGGAACTACAGATGGTTCGGCTTAGGGATGATGTTGACTGTCAATTTTCTCATGGTCTTCCGCATAGATTCAGTTCGCTATTCATTATAAGCAAGATTCAAAGACAATTAGTTGATTGCTGCACCGGAAATTCTTCATAACAGAAGAATGATTTCCTCTCGCAACTTCCATACATGCAATCACAACAGCCTTCCCACCCCATAAGTAGTTGCTTTCTTTCCTTGTCTAGGTTGAGGGAGAAATGCTCATCAGCACTCTGGAAGAGTTCCTTGCTATTCTTGAAATGACCATTTAAAATTGCAGCAGGAGAGAGCCTCATTAAACTGCATCCAAAAGATGACATCTCTAACAATGATGTGGAGATGCCGGTGTGGGACTGGGGTGGACAAAGTTAAAAATCACACAACACACGCTGTTGGAGCGCTGCTCCTTCGTCAGGTAGCTCGTGGGGCAGGATCATAGAACACAGAATTTATAGTAGAAGATCTCTAACAATGCAACACTCTCTCTCTGAAGTGGAGCATCAATCTAAATTTGTGCTCACACTTGAAAACTGAAGTCACGATGTTGTATGGTGAGAGACTAATCCAATAAGCCAAGCTGACATGGCTTCTTATGGACTTGACACTACAGAAGAGAAACATTTAGGATATTTACAAAATCCCAACACAGATGGAGGGAGGAACCCTGCCAAGATGACAATTTCCAATCCCTATCCAGTGAACCTATCCACAAAGTGTCCATAAGGGCATATTTGCCATGAGCTGTGTTGTTAACCCCAGGTGAGAAGACAAATGGAACTTCAGAAGAACTGAGTAAAATGATCATATCTTTGGAACCAAGTTCCAGCACAAGTTATCATTCTAAGTAAATGACATGAAAAACTCACAAAGGTGAAACCTCAATCTATTACCTTGTGGTATATAAGCATCTTTGTTCTTTTAGCAGAAATGCACACTTGAGAACAACTTCTACATCTCTTGTCAGCAAAATAATTCAACAAAAGAAATATAACAATGCTCCAATCATTACAAAGGTTTTAACCCACTTAGGATTTGTTCAGTACCTAATTATTAGGGTACTACAAGTAAATAATAGTACATAAAAAGATCTTCTAAATTAGTTTTTCCACACCTGCTTAGTACTCAATTAGCTGGTGGGTCTGCAAATCAATGGCTTCCAAATTATTCAATGCCTATTGAAGCATGTCCTGCATTACTTGAAGAATTGATAGGAACCTATTCATAGTCTAAATTTCAATCATATTTTGTGATAAATAATGTTTACGAACATTAGATGTTCGGAAAACATCATGTGTTCCAGAAAAAATGGAAAAAAGTGAAAAGGCTGCTGTAATAACTCAAGCTAAAGTACTAGAAGGTGATCGTTAAAGAGGGATAATCTGGTTCAGTGTTGATAGCGTACACTGCTCAACAGATAGTCTGTTTCTATCGATATGAACACATGCTATTTCACAAATTTTCAAATCCAGTCAACCATTCTTACACCCATTCTTGCCACTTGCTTTTAATATTCCTCAATCATAAGCTATTTAGTTTTGTTAATTTTATTGGTCGTGTGATCACTACCAATTAGGCGTTTTCTCCCCTAAACTCCCAAATGCATCCATCTGTTATGATCTGAAAACATTAAAATTATGGAAGTGATTATAATACAGCAGCAGTCCATTCAGTCCATTGCATCTGAGCTGGCTCTTTTTTGGAGCAGTTTCTAAACTAACATCACTGTCCTCCTTTCTCCCCAGAATTCTGTACCTTGTTCAGTCAAATTGGTGTTTAAAAGATGAAACAGTCTCTCATGGAGCCATTACCCCTGGCCAAGCATTCTATGCTTTATGCATTCCTTCTCAGAAACTTAAACTGGGTAATTCCACCCTTCCATCAGTCTCCCTCTGTCTCCTCACCCTTCTCCTCACTCCCTCATCCTCTTTTGCTTCAATGATCTCTTTTATTACCACAGTCTACCATTTTTCTCCTTGCAGCTTTTTTTCTTAATTGTCTTTTCCCTCTTCCTCAGACTTACCCTCTCCTCAGTTAATCTCCCTGAAGCTTCTTTCTCTCAATTTTTAGTCCCCATTTCTTGCTGCACTTACCTTGTATCAGTCTGCTTATCCCTCAAGCATCCTGTACATTCGCTCAATATTTCTGTCCACCTTTGTTTTTCTTTCATTTCCCTTCTTCAGTCTTTGTCTCCCCTCCTCAGTCTCCCATTTCTGTCCTTCAGTCATCCCTCTGTGAGTCTTCCTTAGGCTTCCCCCAGTTTTCCTTCATTCTACCTTACATTTCCCCACTGAGTTTCTCCAAAAGATTCGTTCTCCTTTCTTACTGAGTCATTGGCATACAGCACAGAAACAGACCCTTCAGTCCAACCAGTTCATGCTGATCATAATCCCAAACTAAACTAGACCCACCTGCCTGCATTTGGCTCACATCCCTCCAAACATTTCTTATTCCTATACTTATCCAAATGTCTTTTAAATGTTGTAACTACACCCGCATCCACCACATCCTCTGAAAGTCAATTCCACACTCTGTTTAAAACAGCTGCTCTTCATGTCTTTTTAAAGTCTTTCTCCTCTCACCTTAAAAATACGTCCCCAGTCTTGAAATCCCCCACGTCGGGAAAAGACATCTGCCATTCACCTGATTGTTTCATTCTCATGATCTTATAAACCTCTGTAAGGTCATCCCTCAACCTCCTAAACTTCACTGAACAAAGTCCCAGCCTATCCAGTCTTTCCTTATAACTAATTGCCTCCAATCCCAGTAACATCTTGGTAAATCCCCTCTGAACCCTCTCCAGCTTAATAATATCCTTCCAAAACCAGGGTGTCCAGAACTGGACACAGTACTCCAGAAGATGCCTCACCAACATCCTGTACAATCTCAACATGATGCCCCAACTCTGATACTCAAAGGTCTGAACAATGAAGTCAAGCACCCTGTTAACCACCCTGTCTACACATGATGCAAACTTCAAAGAATTATGTACCTAAACCCCTAAGTCTTTATGTTCTACAACACTTACCCAAGGCCCAGCTTTTAATTATGTAGGTCCTGCCCTTGTTTGTTTTACCAAAATGCAGTACCTTATATTATTCCAAATTAAACTCCATCTGACATCAGCCCATTGACCTAGTTGATCAAGATCTCTTTGTCATCTGAGAGATATCCTTCACTGTCCGCGATACTACCAATTTTGAAATTATCCACAAACTTACGAACCATGCCTTTTATATTCTCATCTAAATCATTTATATAAATGACAAACAGAAGTGGATCCAGCACCAATCCCTGTGGAACACCACTGGTTACAGGCCTCCAGGCCAAAAAACAACCCTTCACCACCACTCTCTTTTCTCCTGCTGTTTAGCCAATTTTGTAACCAACTGGCAAGCTTACCCCAAATCTCATGTGAGCTAATTTAAGTCAGACCCACAGGTCTATTGTTCTCAGGCTTATCCTTGCATCCCTTCTAAAACAAAGGCATATTATTAGCCACTCTCCAGTCTTCCGACACCTCACGCATAACTATAGTTGTACAAATATTTCTCGCACATTCTTCCCTAACTTCCCACAGCGTCCTGTGGTACACGAGATCAGGTGTCAGAGATTTATCCACCTTTATATTTTCTAAGACCTCCAGCACCTAGTTGATGTGAACTGTTTTCAAAACATCAGGATCTACTTCCGAGTTCTCTAGCCCTCATTTATTTCTCCACAGTAAATAAAAGCCGATGCGAAATGTTCATTGCATATCTCTGCCATCTCCTGAGGTTCAACATAAATACAACCTCTTAGATCTTACAGGGACCAAGTGTCTCTAGTTGCTCTCTTGCTCTTTTGATTGGAATTTTTTATGAACATATGTGATGATGCTGTGGCTTTCAGAGGTTAGTCTTTTGATTATCCTCAACCTTATCTGTCAAGGTTATCTCATATGTCATCTTTGCCTTCCTGATCTCCCTCTTAAGAATACCCCTACACTGTTTATACTGTTCAAGAGATTCATTTGAACCCAGTTGTCTATATCTAACATATGATTCCTTTTTATTCTTGACTCAAATCTCAATAAATTTCTTCAACCATTGTTCCCAAATCCTACAAGCCTTAGCTTTCACTCTGACAGGAACATAATGACTCTGAACACTCATTACAACACTCCTGAAAGCCTCCCACTTATCAGACATCCCTTTACCTGCTGACAGTCTATTCCAATCAACTTTTGAAAGTTCTTGTCTCATACTATTAAAATTTGCCTGAATCCAATATAAAAAAAATGACTTTTATGGAAGGCCTATCCTTTTCCATGGAATTAAAAATCACACAACACCAGGTTATAGTCCAACAGGTTTATTTGGAAGCACCAGCTTTTGGAGCACTGCTTCTTTATCAGATGGTTGTCCTTCATCAGGAAGGAGCAGTGCTCCAAAAGCTCGTGCTTCCAAATAAACTGTTGGTCTATAACCTGGTGTTGTGTGATTTTTAACTTCATACACCCCAGTCCACCACTGGCACCTCAAAATCATGACCTTTTCCATGGCTATCTTAAAACTGATCACAAGAACGAAAGTGTTCCCCTACTATCTCCTTCCTTTCCTTTTACAAGTGACAGATATTTAAATCCTGTACCTGGTTTCACCTCAAAGATTCACACTCTTTCGTTTTAACTTTCCTCCTGAATGACCGCCTTAATCTGTTGGCAATTCAGCACAAAAGAAGGCAACATAATTTAATTTAATGAGAGAAGACATTGGCCAATTTGGGGGTCAAATCTGAAGCAAAGTGAGTTTAAATCATTGAAGAATAACACAGATTAAAAGGCGTCTTGCTTTGACCTCTCTAGTGATGTAACCAATACTTCTGATTAACCCTAATGAAACCCTCAATGATGTTCCAACTGGAAGAATATGTCAGCTTGTTTTAAGAAGATACTATTGACACCTTTCATCTATTACCAGCTGGGACTTGCATTGTTTATTTTTCTTTTGTGAAAAAGCACCAAGACTTGCTTGGCTCAGATTCCAGTGGCAGCTCTTGGTTGCTTCAGCTGACACCTAAGTGGCGGTAAGCTATTTGAAGGAAACAATTTCTCAAAATAATCCTATTCTTAGTTCAGATCCACAAAGTTACTAGTTTGTTTTTGAAGCAGGCACAAGACCGTTTGGTACACTGATGCCATTAGGAGGACCACAACTGTAACTCCAATAAGAACTAGTTTACAGCACAATGAAGTCTGTACAATAACAGAAAATGTTTGGTATCTACGTTTATTAGAGGAACTAGGAGGATGTTTAAAATATCCAAGTATCTGAACTCCAAAGTAAGCTAAATATGTCTTGAAACATTTTTTTCTTCACTTACAATTTATTAATTTTATTAACAACTGCAAATTGCATTTGCTACACAGGGGAGGTGGTGGCTAAGTGGTATTATTGCTGGATTTGTTAATCCACCTACCCTAGAATGTTCTAGAGATCTGGGTTCAAATCCTGCCACAGCAGCTAGTGGAGTTTTAAATTTTTTTCAAAAATCTGGAATTAAGAGCCAACAATGACCATGTTTCCATTGTCTGGTCTACATGTGATTTCAGACCCACAGCAATGTGGTTAACTCTTAACTACCCTTGGGGCAATTAGGGATGGGCAGTGAATGCTGGCCAAGTCAGCGAGGCACTCATCCTGTGAATGATTATACTAAAAAGGTACTTTGATTTGGGAATATTTCATCCTATTGGGACTTTGAATGAAACATTAAGCTTCAAACTTAAACAATTGCAAATTTGGGTCTCACTACGTAAAAAAAAATGATTTGCGAAGTGATGTCAGTCATCACAAGGAAGCCATGAAACACAAAGAAGCCCTATTTGGTCAGAAATAACCAAGCAAATGATCCAGCAATTTGATTGTAGACACAGCAGATGCTGCCTCAGCAACTATTCCGGGCAAGTGACCCTGAGGATCCATCTTGTTTCTTGTTTATTGTCCATTGCTCCTCCTGCATAGTGCTTGGGATTTTGCATGTTGCAAATAAGGCACACTCCCTACCAATCTCTAGAACTCAGAAATTTATATTGTTACATTTGATAAGTTTCAACATGATCAGAACTGTTTCAAACTCACTTGCCATTTCTATGAAATAATTCAACATTTCTCGGCAACTGCATTCTGCAATGCCTGATCTTTGATCTTTCTTCCAGTCCCTCTTCCATGCCTCATTGGAACTTGACCCCACCATTCTCAAGCAATACATTCCAGATCCTAACTACTTGCTGCATAAAAATCTTTTTCTTTATGTTGCCAAATGCTTCTTTTGCCAATTATCTGAAATCCATGTCCTTTTGTTCTCAATCCTTGCAACAATGGGAACATTTTTTTCTGAATCTACTCTGTCAAGACCTCCCATGATTTTGGATGCCTTCATTAAATCTCCTCTCAATGTTTTATTCTTCAGGGAAAGCAGTCCTAACTTCTCCAACCTCTCTTAGCAACCAAAGTTCCTCATCTGTGGAACCATTCTTGTGAATTATCTGCACCCTGTCGAAGGCCCTCACATCTTTCTCAGAAATGTTGCACCCAGAATTGGATGTAATATTCCACTTGAGGCCAAGCCAGTGTTTGGTATTTGGGTCTGAAATAACTTGCTTGCTTTTGTACTCTGTGCGCCAATTAATAAAGCCGAGATTGCCATATATTTTAGTAATCACATTTTCGAGCTGCCAGGCCACTTTCAATTATTTGTACACTTGGGTTCCCCTGCTCCTCCATCCTCTTTAGAATCGTATCTTTAATTTAAACTGTCACTCCATGTCCTCCCTATCCAAACGCTGAGCACCCAATTGTGAATAAGCTTGTAACTTTTCCGATTCTCCAATTCTCTGGCATCAGTCTGTTTCCTCTAAGGAGTACAGGAAATAAAAGACCCTTGGCTGCACAATTTCCACTCTCTGTTCCTTCAATATCTTTGGATGCATTTCATCCCGTACTGTTATCTGATCAATTGATCCAATATGACTGCATTATTAATATAAAAAAAAACTTCAAGTGTCTGAATTTCAAACTCTTTTGTTCCTTGTAAAAGGAATGTTATGACATTGTTCGTTAAATAAAAGATCTCAGATATGACTACTGGCTCATGTATAAATCCCTTTCTCGGTGTCTAATTGGCCTCACTTCTCCTATTACCAACATTTCACTGTTACGTGATCATAGAAGGCTTTTGGATTCCCTTTTCATTAGCTTACTTTCTCTTTTCAGACCTCTGCTTTTCTGATTTGCTTTTTAAATTCTGTACTCAGTCTGGATCTCATTTCTTTCATCCACCTGCTATTGGTCTTAAGTGTATTAATTCATCTTTATTTTGACTCCTATATCTGTACTTGTTCAGGAAGCTCCGGATTTGTTTGCCTTGCCTTTCTCCACCATGTGACTATACTTTGATGTGGCTGGTCTAGTTCTTCGTTAAAAGTAACTCATTGTTCACTTCTACAGTTTTGCAAACCAATGTTTGATTTCAATTTATTTATGTCAGATTTTACTCCAATGAAGTTTTTCCAGTTAATTATTCTGGATTATTCTGATTTTTCTCTGCCCTTCTCTGGAGACAACTAAATCTTCAGCAAATTTGAAAGAAATGTGAGAAGTTATTTAATAAATTTGGAGGTATGCTTACCAAAATTTAGTGGCATTCTCAGGTGTAACATAATCAAGATGGACACTGATAAAATACAGCAAATGTAAGAAGCATAAACAATACACTGTTAAACAGTAAAATAAAAAAAATAATAACTTTGGATGCCCTGCTTCAGGGACATGACGTGATTGATTAAGATGGCCTTGGAAGCTCAAGGCAACAAAACAAAGGCCAAGATTTCTCTTCTCCCAATGAATGACAAAGCTTTCCTGTTTCCTTGGATTTCAACAGGTAAAACATGAGCACAATCCAAAATGTGGAAATAGCTTACTTGATCTTGACATTGCATCTCTTTCTAAGAAGTATTACATCTTGATGGAAACTGAAAATTGAATAGAACTAGTTGATTGTCAAGTGTTTGTGAAAAACATGACCAGCAGAAAAAGTAGACACTGATCAAAAGAAGAGACGTTAAAATTTAGCAGACTCTCATCAAAGGTGTGCATTCTAAGGAAGGTTTGAAAGGACAAAAGGAAAGTGACAAGGTGGAGAGGCCATTACAGGCGCACAGGAGATTATGGAAATTATGAAGGCCATTCAAGGTTTCTAAAAAGAAACATAAAAATGTTAAGTTCAGGAACTGGGACATCAGGAACCAATCTTGATCAGGGTGATGAATGAGCTGATATGGTGTGGTTTAGGATTAGACTCCTGAGGTTATGAGAAGCACAATATAAGTTCAAGCTCTTTCTCTTCACTTTTAACATAAGCAATTACCAAGAGAAATTACCAAATTGCTGGATATCCAAACTTGTCACTTTAGCCTGAATTCAAACACAAGGCCTCGAGTTTAAAGGACAAGTAACTTTGCACTGTGTCATCCAAAGCATTTATTGAATTATCATTAAACTTTACTATTCAGTAAAAATAATTTCATGACCTAAGAATGTTTCTCCATTTAGCCAAATGGTTTTTGAGTTGATTCATACTTGTGAGGAATGTACTTTGATCAAAAGAAAGAGATGGTAATGACTGCCTAGAGGTCATGACAATAGTTCAAGACATACACAATTCAGTAACTTCAAAACAGGGAGGAAACTCTCCACTAATTAAAGTCATACCTATCACATTGGAGCTGCTGAAGGGAAATCTCCTAGCCTCATATAATGCTGTCGAGGGTCAACCCTGCTGCTTCACAAATTCCCTCCCTCTGTCATAAAGTGACAATTGTATATGTTTGTTGATTTTATGACTCGTCAGATACAAAAGCTAGAGCTGGACAATATCCATGCTTAGGCTGATAAATGTATGTTTTTTATTCATGTATGGGTTGTAGGTATCACTGGCATTTATTGCCCATCCCCAATTGCCCAGAACGTAGTTAAGAGTCAACCATGTATTGTGGATCTAGTGTCATATGTAGGCCTGATGAGGTGAGGATGGCATTTTCTCTCCCCAAAGAGCATAAGCGAACCAGATGGGATTTTCCTGACAATGGATTCATGGTCATCATTGGATACTTATTCCCAGATTTTTTTTTCCTTGAATTCAAATTCCACGATATATTGTGGCAGGATATGAAACCAGGTCCCTAGAACATGACCAGGATATCTGTATTAACAATTGAGTGATAATACCACAAGGCCATTGCCTCCCCACCAATGTGAAGTAATAATTGTGCCAAACATGGGGCAGTCATAATCATCTCCAAAAAGAGAGAATCTAAACACCTCTCCTTGACATTCAATGGCATTACCATGCTATATCAACATCCTGGGGGTTACCAGTGACCAGAAACTGAACTGCACCAGCTTGATAAATATTGTGGCTATAAGAGCAGGCATGAGGCTGGGAATTCTGCAGTGAGTAACACACCTCCTGTCCACCATCTGTAAGGCACAAGTCAGGAGCGTTATGGAATACTGTCCGCTTATTCGGATAAGTACAACTCCAACAGACCTCAAATATTCAGGGTATAGCAGACCACCCGACTTACTACCCATCCACCACTCTGAACTTCATTTCTTTCACCAATGGTGCACAGTAACAGAAGGGTACACCATCTACTAGATGCAACATTTCATCCAGGGTCGTTCAGCTGCACGTTCCAAACCTGTGAGCTCTGCCATCTAACAGGACTGGGGCAGCAGAAGCAGATACATTGGAATGCCACCACTTGCAAATTCTACTCCGTCACATGTCATCCTGACATGTAATTAAATTACTGTTCGTTCATTGTTGCTGGCTCAAAATTCAGGAATTCCTTCCTAATTGCACCAAGGCTGTGCCAACACCAAATGGACTGCATTAGGTCAAGTTTCCTGGTGGTGAACTACCACTTCCTCAAGAGAAATTAGGGATGAGCAAATAGTGGCCTAGCCTGTAACTCCAACATCACATGAAAAAATCAGAAAAAAAACAAACAAAGATTAAGGGAATAGAATACAATTACCCAAGATAAGAGTCTATCTTACATTGCAACAACAACTTGCATTTATATATGCCTTTAACATCATAAAACTTGCCAAGACATTGCCCAAATTCACGTTTCACAATATTAAACAAAATTTGGCATCACAGTAGAAAGGGAAACATAAGGACAGATGACCAAAAATTTGACAAAGATGGATGTTTTAAGGAATGCCCTAAAGGATTAAAGAGAGGTCCAGAGACAGAGTTTATGGCAAGAATTCCAGAGCGTGGGGCCAAATGAGCTCAAAGCATGGTTTCCAATGCTGGAGCAATTAAAATTTATGAATCTGAAGAAGCCTGAGATTTTGGATGTTTAGTGTTGATGGAGGTGAGAAATAAAGGAAGGGATAAGGCAAGGGAGGAATTTGAAAATAAGGATGGGAATTTTAAAATTGTCAGTTGACTGTCTGGGTATTACCCATAAATTAGAAATTCAGATGAGCAATTCTGCTTCTCCAGAGGACTTTCCTAAAAAATCTGACTTTGAGTTTAAGTCAGAGGCATAGGCTTCTGTCTTAATTACCTGAATAGATCCCACCATCCAACTGATCTCCTGACTAGACCTGACCTGAACTGCCCCCATCCAAAACCCCAGCCCTCAACTCACCACTCAAAGTCAGCAATTTCCCCTAAACCCCTGCGGCAAATCCATCCTTTCTTGAGTTAAATCTCATTATATTGCCTATGGACAGAAATCTATCTGAGATTTTGTTGGCTTTTTCCCTTGAAGAAACATTCTGTTGTTTAAGAACACCCCTTTCACTGTGCTTTTATTTTTTGTCTGTGGCTGCTTCCACCAGATATCTTGTAGAAATTAAAGATGCGCGTTAGGAATATGAGAGCTGAATTTATTGCAGTTTTAAAAGTCTTCAAAATTTGCTTGTTTTCAGCCCCCTCATTTTCTTCTTTAGCATCAGTGAGGTTCTCTTTTTGCAGAAACTGGATTAATATTAGCCAGGGTGTAAATCCTGGAATAACAGCTGGCAAAACATGGACAAGTAGTTCAGACATTCCTTTCTTACAATGGAGTGGTCAATCATGAACTGAGCTGAAGAGACGACTGGTCAAGTACCACCATTTTTTTATCTCTTTCTCAAGCTGAATTTCACACTCCCAACATCTGTGAAATTGTGCCAACAGGGCTAAAGGAGCCAAAGTCTAGCTTCCAGTGTGTGCTAATCTTTGACACAACAAAGATGAAGGGTGCTTTAATTGTTGAACTGGGCAAAGAAAGAAGTATCAGGATTTGCACTTCTGTTCACAATCCAGTGATCCTTATTCTGATATCTGGACACAGAGAGTTTTGCTATGAAGATAAATTGCTGAAATATGGCTTGGAGTCCAAAAACTAACCAGTGACTAACCAA